>NC_056751.1:501924510-502032010 GCF_019279795.1 Protopterus annectens | reverse complement strand
AGTTATGATAGTTTTGAGGGTGGGAGACCAATATCCAGTCAAGAAGAGAGCTAGGTAGGTGAGATTTATTAATGTAGGTTGTGGTTGTGATTAGCTGCTCAAACCCATGTAGGTTTATACAGGAAGTAGTGTTGGGAGCTTGTATTATAAGCCAGTCAATATTTACATCTCCCAGTATAATTATTTCATTGTGGATGGTATGTAAGAGGTGAGATAGGATGTTCTCAAGTATGTTAATATTATCACCAGGAGAAATATAGATTGCTGTGACAGTTATGGTGTTGAAACTGTTAAGTTTGAAGTTGGTCAGTAGGAGTTCAGCTGGTGAGAAGGAGGGTAAATCTAGTGTGGGACTGATTTGGGAGAGACAATTGGAGTAGAGTATGGAGACTCCTCCTCCTTTTCTTTTAGGTCGATCTAATCTAAGAATATTATAGCCAGGAGAGATGATTTCACTGTCCAGGTGGTGTGGTTTTAACCATGTTTCAGTTAGGGTAACTATGTCAGGAGTATAGTTAGCTATCAAAGCATGGAGTTCTTGAACTTTATTTACAAGGCTCCTGGCATTGATAGAGCAGAATTGTACTTGTTTTTGTGGGTTGGAGGGGTTGGCAGGTTTAGTTACAGGGGGGTTATTGTTCAGGGTAGTGTCTGTAGGACCTGAGTTAGGATGAATGTCACCAGATAGATGTAGAGGATTGTAATGGGGTTTTAATTTGAGTAAGTAGACTTTGTTTTTTTTGTTTAAAAGGGGAGGGGGTGATATTTTTATTTTAGGAATGGGAGTGGTGGGGAAAGGATGTTATTGTAATAACATATAATGTTATTATAAGATACCATATATGCAACATATATTAATGAATAAAACCGTATATATAATGCATTACATATAAAAGTAGTTGTTCATATTATAAAGATGTGTATATCCTCAGTAGTAACATAACAAAATAACTATTGAAACAACACAGGGTGTAGACATTTTTAGAAAACCTAGTAGTTATATGCCAGCTAACCCATTTTAGAGGCCTTTGGTAGAATGTATGAAGATGAGTTATATAATTCACTAAGCAAACATACGAATAGTGATAAATATAAGAATTTAAGACGGGAAGAGAAAATGGCCTTATCAAGTCTAATAGAAAACCCACAAATAGTTATTAGGCCTGCAAACAAAGGGGGCATGACTGTAATCATGGATAGGGAATATTACTATAATTCACTATATAATATGCTTGCCGTCTATAAGTCTATTACCATTGACTATATTTAAGATAGGTATAGAGTTATTAAAATTATTATTAATGATTTCATGATTAGTCACGCTATTTCAATGGAACTGATTCAGTTCCTAACAGTAGAACACCCAGTTATACCCTCTTTTCAAAGACAACCAAAGATACACAAGGACCCTAAATTTCCACCTTTTAGACCTATAGTCACAGGCCAAGGGTGGATCACTGAACCATTTTCCATCTTTGTGGAGAGGAAGTTCAGACCTACTCTGGATAGATCTAAAGTAGTATTAAAAGACTCCATTCCTAGAGAGCCTATATAGATATAGTCAAAAATCACATGTTAGTGGGGAAGATTATTTGGTTACACTTGATGTAACCTCTTTATTTAAATCAATACCAAATCAGGAAGGAGTTGAATACTTACAGAGATTTTTTAGTTATAATAGTGAATATGGAGGACATTTTATAAATATGGCATGCAGGTTCGTGGAAGTAGTTTTGGAGAACAATGCTTTTGTATTTGATAGCAGATATTATCTACAACGTGAGGGCATAGCTATGGGCACATGTGCCAATAGCTATGCCAACGCAGTAACGCCTCAGTGGGAAGTGGAACAGCTGTTTCCCCTAGACAGATATAAAACTCTTGTGAAGTTCTATCACAGATTTGTGGATGATGTTTTTCTAGTATGGGGAGGTACACTCCCAGCATTGGAAGGGTTTAATAGCAAGACAGAGGCAACTACTAGCTCCTTAAAGTTCATAATAAACTACTCACCTAAAGGTCTGGCATTTTTGGATATATTTGTATCAAAGGGGAATGAAGGGACATTTGAAACTAAAGTCTATAGAAAAGATTGTTATCATAACACGTTATTATATAGAAAAAGTATGCACCCTAGGAAAACTTTTAAAAATATAGTAAAAGGACAAGGCATGCGGGTTTCAAGCAATAAGCAACCCACATTTGTAGAAGGACTAGCAGAGCTTGAAAATAATTTATATGAGAGGGGATTTAAAGAAAATGAAGTAGCTTATACATTAGAAGAAGTTAAGACACTTAGAGAAGGAACAGCGAAACCTTACTTTTCCAACAGAACAGATCAAGTGTTAAATGGAGCTACCACAATAAGTAAGAAACAGGCATTTAACATCTCCATATCATATATGAGTGATGTGAAGAAGGTGAGGGGAGGTGTTTCATAAGTACTGGCCACTTCTTATGACAGATAAGAAGGTTAAGGAAGTTGTTGGTGAATGTCCTAGTTTTATTTTTAAAAATAGGAAAAATCTTAAATGTATGCTTTGTTATCCTAGAGACTTACCTAGAAATAGCTTGAATATATGAAAGGGAACTAGGGCGTGCACACATTGTAATATGTGCCCATATATTAAGAACACAGATGAAATTGTCCATCCAGTTACTGGTGCTAGATACAAAATTGATGTAGCAGTCACTTGTAGTTTGAATATTATCTATGTAACACTAACAGGACATTCAGAGAACGTATAAAAGAACATATTAGCAGAATAAAGAATAGGGATTCAGTTAGTGCATTTTCTAAATATATAGAGAATAGTGGTAGATATGATTTCAAATTTGTAGCACTGGAGAAAGTTATAGTTGGACAAAAGATGGGCAATATAAAGAATTTGACAAAGAAAAGTGAGCTGAGGTGGATACTAAAACTTAGAGCAGATAAGGGAATGAGACTGAATAGTAAAGTGTCCATTAAAAGTGCTTTGGAAGCACATGGGTTACCTAGGAAATACTTTGTTTATCTAGATGGGCACAACAATATGAATAAGTAAGGATAGTTTGTTTAATAGATTAAAATTTAACATATACTCCTTAGAATTATATACTCCAGATATGAAATTGGAAGCTTCATTTAACCTTGCATAATTTTATTTAATCAAACAGTTTACTGGATATTCTGTTATTTCCTGATTACAAACTCTGACTCTCCACAGACTTATGAGGGCAATACTTCCTGTCTTCACATCATCACACTCCTCAGTTTGATGATGCAAAGTTGGTCTTACCTGCACTTCCTGTACTAGTAGGCTGGATGTCTTTCTCTTTTTAAGTAAGTAAATGCGGTAATGCTGCATATGGGCTGACTGTAATATATATCTGCTTGTTAATGGAGCAGGTTTTGAATTAGCATGTATTTTCCAGGTAAAATGAACTATAAACTATAAACTCTGCAATCTAACATGTGTCTGGCTGTAATCCTAAGTGATCTACTCGAAAAACTAAAAGTTTCATGAGTAATGGACAGGATAAAAATATGAGGCAAAGTCAAGTGCATTCTACTACAAAACTCATGGAGAGATGAAAGGTAAGATTTAGTGACATTACACAAAATCAGAGAAAAGAATTATATACTTTGCACTGCACATGATATGCTTGTGTGACAGTGAAACAGAAGCAGCTTTGATATTTTTTTCACATAAACAGAATGCACAATACATTGAGGTTTGAAGACCTGATTAACCAACAATGTGCAATAAACCTTAACATTGAAAATTAAACAAAAATGCAAATAAAATTGCCCTAATCTGAAAATCCTTTCTCTGTAACCATCCTTCTCTTGCCAACTAGGTAATACACTCTGGTGACCCCCGACATTATGTCAGCATATCAGCAAGGAAGCAGAACTTCATGCAGAGTAAACCATGATGGCAGAGCATATAATGGCTATGGAGGGCAGTTTTTTAAAGAGACCTCCCTTAAAAAGAAAAGTGAGAATTCAACCTTAAATGACAGAAACACAGCCAAGGTAAACAACTACTGAGGAAATGGAATAGATAGTCTACTTTGATTTTATCATTTATACATTCTCTTTAATCTGTCTTCAAAGGACTACTTTACATGTGTGTGATATAATTGGAAACACTTGGTTTGACCACTTTAAGATCACTGTCAGACATCTGAGATGTGTGCCTATAGTTCAGTATAGCATGTGTAAATGATGGGTATAGAGGTCTTCTGTTTGTGAATAAAGTGGCAATGCTACTCCTGTTTTGTTACAATTAAACAGGCACTGAAATGGCTTGGCAGCAACAGTATCTCACACTATACTGTGTTTGCTAAAATCAGTGTATATTTATCATCACTGTGGCTTATATGTGGTTGTGCATGCTGGGGTGTTGCAATGTACAGTATGTAGAAGTAACAGGTTAGCCATAACTTCTATTACTTTCCATTGCAGTCAAACATATAAGCATTTTGTATGTGGTGGTCTTTGATGCTCAGGGTAGGTTGTATGTGAAAGAACTGATTACTGGCACAGTAGGTCAGTTCGTTGCATTGTCTTCACATACTTTGGTTCCTTCAGTGTGGAACTTGCATCACCTTGTTTCTCTGGGCTTTACTACAGCTTGTGTGGGGGTTAGCTGGGAACATTCTAGCCATTAATCTTTCCTCACTGGTCAGACATCAGATGTGTGCACAGAAGATTTTGTTTGGAAGAAGTGTACTGTTTCAGATGAACAAGTTATAATGCATTTCTCTGATTATTTTTTCACAGTCCTCAGAACCAATCATCAGACATGTATACAGGGGGTTATCTTATGGAGATATGAGTAAGGAGACATGCTAAATATATTTAAAGAATTTGAAATATATTACTGTGGCCATTTGTTATTTCACTGTTTTCTCAGTCTAACTTCAGAGGGGTACACAGAATCTGGCTGTCTTTTGTAGCATAGGTGAAAAGGCGTGCTGTCAATCTTCTTCTTCTTCTTTTGGCTTTTCCCGGTTAGGGGTTGCCACAGTGGATCACCTGTCTGCTCATGATTGGCAATGGAGTTTTTATGGTGTTGAGTTGCCAGCCCAGCACCCAACCTTCCACAGAAGGCACACACACACATGCACTCATACCTAGGGTCAATTTAGAGTGTCCAATCCACAATCTGCAGCATGTCTTTGGGATGTGGGAGGAAACCAGAGCACCTGGAGGAAACCCATGCGACCACAGGGAGGACATGCAGACTCCACACAGAAGGCACCCCAGCCGAGGATCGTACTGGAGAACCTCTTGCTGTGAGGTGGCAGTGCTAACCACTGCACCACCACGGCTGCCCTTTTTTTAGTAATTATTATTAAATATATTTAAACCTTTTAACTGTGGCTGGTTTGTTTAGAGATATTTAAGCTCTTGGCGTACTTCCCCCTTGTATTTGGTGACACTGTATAGGCCACTCCTAAATGGCCTTGAAAGTCTTAGTCACACTTACCATTTGGATATTAATAACATTAAACAGTAGAATTGGTCACCCTTTGGGAAGGGCCTTAAAGTAGCTGATAAGGTGTTCTGGTGGCAGTGATAACTACCTTATGGTCTGGGAAGAAGGGGCATAGCTACTAAACTTGTGTCACCCTTTCCCAGGTCTGTGTTTGTGCATAAATCAAATCTCAATCTCAAAGTATGTGTGTGTGTGTGTGTGTGTGTGTGTGTGTGTGTGTGTGTGTGTGTGTGTGTGTGTGTGTGTGTGTGTGTGTGTATCAGCTACTTGGGCAGGGACATGAAACATCGGTTGAACAGAGAGAGTGCTGGGAGGACTTGGCTTGAAACCCTGGCTAAGGACTCAACTCTGTAGCTGTGCCAGTGAGGAGTCTTATTGGGGATCTGGAGAGAGAGGCAGAAACCAGCCCCAGACTGACTGCGATCTCTGTGTGCACTTAAGGGAAATTGTACTTTATTGTGTGTGTACTTGTCATCCTCCCAATGTGTATGTCCCTCACTGGGGCTAGTGGTGAGGATTGAGGCTCCTTGATTACTGGGCCAGTGCAGGGACCTCACAGTACGTATATGTATATTTACTTTTTTTTGTCTTGTTAACAGTTGCTTTTATCTTAATGTAAAATCAGAATGGTAAGCAGAAGGTGACTACCTCTCTGTCTGTCTCTCTCTTTTTTTTTTTTGATGGGTTGGAGGCAGGCAAGCACTATTCCCCTATAATAATTTATTTATCTTGCCTTCTCAAGTTATGAAGTACTACTACTTTGGACACAACTTATTTTCTGCTTAAAAAAAAAGACAGTTTCTTTTCTTACTTAAGATTTTTGTTCAGGCTATCCATGTTGGTGACTGGATTAATGAATTTGTGCCTTTGATCTAGGTTTTGGCTGAAGAGGATTCTTTGTCCATTGCACTCACCCTGTTAACACATGAACAGCCACTAAATACAGTAGTCTTTATGTATGTATGTATTCTAACTAAACGTACCTTCAGACCATCTTACGTCCCTTTTTGGTATTTTGTCTGATATACATTACTTTCCAAGCTAGCACCATAGTTTTACTTCAGCTCCCTAGGGTTTTGTAGCCTTTGTCCAGATATTGCTGTTAACCCAGTTGTGTATTTACTTTGTATTCATTCTCTGTCCTGTATTTGCTTCTACTCTCCTATGTCCAACCTACTTGTCCACTGATACAGCTGTTTTATTACTACTCTGCAAAGCTAAATAAAGTATTTGAAGCTCTGTCTATGCAGGTGTAGTCTTTGTGTCTGGTGTTGTTTGGTGCAGGGTTTGTCATTGCAAGACAGATGGGCAATTATAAGGTAACAGACTCACTCTGTTGTACTGATCAGAAATGTATTTACAAGTTATAAACAGCAATAAAATAAACAAAACTAATATATGTTCACAGAGCCTAATAAAATGCAAAAATATTTCTTAAAATATCATATTTTCCAGTTCATTGGCCCATAGCTACTGGCCATAGTGTATTTATGATATTTTAATAAAGCCTTTGTATATTGTCGGACTTCATGGTTAATTGCTGAAGTTCCCTGTAGATCCTTTAACCTGACATTTCATTTTCTGTACTCACTTTATCATGTTTCCCTCCCACATTCTTCATACTGTTGTGTAAATTTTTCCATTTTAGATAGTATTAAAAGGATACTAAGTTTCTTGCCACCTTGCTCATATTATTTCAGAATTCTCTGTCTTCAGATACATGTGTTTTCATGCTTGCTCATTAATTGTCACTAGACATGCAGATAGAATAATTGCAACAATAAGTCTGGTTACTGAAAAAAAATATTTAAAATGATTTTGCTAGCAGCTTAGCTTGTGTATTAATAGTCCGTTTATCTTTCTTATTTTGATCATCAATGTTATATACTCATAACAATCTGTACTTTACTGTGGAAGGTGACAAGGGAAAATTGTATGCAGTGTTAGCTCTGCTGAAAAAGGTTTCCGGAGAATCAAACCATGCTGCTAGTCAATCTGCTTAAAGTGTGTGTTTTATAGTTCAATCAGTATTGTTGGTTTAATTGTAAATGTGTGATTTCCATCTGTTTTCACCTGTTGCAGTGTTACATTGATATAGCATGGCTATTAACTTTCCATCTCTAAAATGTGGAAACCTGCCTCTAATAATGTTGAATAAATGGGCAAAAAGTATAACAAATACTAACAGCTTACTAACAACTTCACCTGAAAAGTGTACAGGCTGGTTAAAATCTGTTACTGTATACTGTTATGTTGAGTTTATGTGATCCAGTATTATTTACAAAGGATATTTATTAAAAAAAAAGTCTTAGTACTAAATGTGTGACAGACCTTTTTAATGTGGAACAGCAAGGTACATGGACTTTTTAAGATTCAAATTGCAGGATATTCCTCATGATGAGGTAGTTTTTTTTCTTCCCATTACTAATGTGAGACAATTCAGGGACTAGTATCAGGTTGGTGGGTGGAGCTTGTCTAAAGTGTTAGTGTCACTTCATTTGTTTATTCACAAATCTCATAAATGTGAGTGCGAATGGATTGTCTGCCAATAATGTGCAGAAGGTAGAGAAGCGGGCTCTTACAAACATAAAGAAACATTAAAAATATATTTTATGAAGCCACTATTGCTTTAATTTGTTGTATCTGTCTTCAGCAGGCTTTATTATTTTAATGATATTGGGGATGCACAAGCCAGTGCATTTCTTTGTGCAGGTTCAAGCCTGGATAAATGGGGAGGGTTGCATCAGGAAGGGCATCCGGCGTAAAACCTCTGCCACATTACTTATGTGGAGAACATTTCAGATTTCCATACCGGATCGGTCGAGGCCCGGGTTAACAACGACTGCCACCAGTACTGTTAGCCAACAGGGTGCTGGAGGAAATTGGGCTACTGTTGGCCAAAGGAGAAGAGGAGGGGGAAGGCATGCCCGAAGGCAGGAAGAGAGGAGGAAGGTTAGGAGTGTAGTAGTGAGGGTAGGACTGGTATAGGGAGAGAGCTAGCTGATATGATGAAGAGAAGGAAGGTTGATATAGTGTGCGTGCAAGAGACCAGATGGAAGGGAAGTAAGGCCAGGTGTATAGGAGGAGGGTTCAAATTGTTCTATCATGGTGTGGATGGCAGGAGAAATGGGGTAAGGGTTATCCTAAAGGAACAGTATACCAAGAGTGTTTTGGAGGTGAAGAGAGTGTCTGATAGAGTGATGTTTATGAAGATTGAAATTGATGGTGTAATGATGAATGTTGTTAGTGCATATGCTCCACAAGTTGGGTGTGTGATGGATGAGAAAGAAAAATTTTGGAGTGAGTTGGATGAAGTGGTGGTGAGTGTACCCAAGGGTGAGAGACTAGTGATTGGAAAGGACTTCAATGGGCATATTGGTGAAGTGAACAAAGGGGATGAGGAAGTAATGGGTAGGTATGGTGTTAAGGAGAGGAATGCAGAAGGTCAGATGATTGTGGATTTTGCAAAAAGAGTGACATGCAAGAGTGGAGTAAGATGCACACAGGTGGATTATATCCTATGTAGGAGGGTCAGTCTGAAGGAGATTGGAGACTGTAAAGTGGTGACACGGGAAAGTGTAGTTAAGCAGCATAGAATGGTGGTCTGTAGGATGACGTTGGTGACCAAGAAGAGGAGGAGGAGTGTGAAAGCAGTGCCAAGGATTAAATGGTGGAAGTTAAAAAAGGGTGATTGTGAGGTGTTCAGGGAAGAGTTAAGACAGGCACCGAGAGGCAGTGAAGAGTTACCGAATAGCTGGGTAACTACAGCAGAGCTAGTAAGGGAGACTGCTGGAAAGGTGCTTGGTGTGGCACCTGGATAGAGGAAGGAGGACAAGGAGACCTGGTGGTGAAATGAAGTACAGGAGAGTATACAGAGGAAGAGGCTGCTGAAGAAGAAGTGGGATTGTCAAAGAGATGAAGAAAGTAGATATGAGTATAAGGAGATGAGGCACATGGCAAAGAGAAAGGTGGCGAAGGCTAAGAATAAGGCATATGGAGAGTTGTATGAGAGATTGTACACTAAAGAGGGAGAAAAGGACCTGTACTGATTGGCTAGATGGAGGGACAGAGCTGGGAAAGATTTGCAGCAGGTAAGGGTGATAAAGGACAGTGAGGGAAATGTACTCACAAGTGAGGAGAGTGTGTTGAGTAGATGGAAAGAGTACTTTGAAGGGCTTATGAATGAAGAGAATGAGAGGGAGAGAAGGTTGGATGATGTGGGGATAGTGAATCAGGAAGTGAAACAGATTAGCAAGGAGGAAGTAAGGACAGCTATGAAGAGGATGAAGCATGGAAAGGCTGTTGGCCCAGATGACATACCAGTGGAAGGATGGATGTGCTTAGGAGAAATGGCAATGGGATTTTTAACCAGATTGTTTAATGAAATTTTGGAAAGTCAGAGGATGCCTGAGGAGTGAAGAAAAAGTGTTTTGGTACCTATCTTTAAGAATAAGGGTGATGTTCAGAGCTGCAGTAACTACAGAGGGATAAAATTGATCAGTCACAGCTTGAAGTTATGGGAATGAGTAGTGGAAGCTAGGTTAAGAAGGGAGGTTAAAATTAGTGAGCAGTGGTATGATTTCATGTCAGGAAAGAGCACTACAGATGCAATATTTGCTCTGAGAGTGTTGTTGGAGAAATACAGAGAAGGTCAGAAGGAGTTGCATTGTGCCTTTGTGGACTTAGAGAAAGCATATGACAGGGTGCCTAGGGAGGAGTTGTGGTATTGTATGAGGAAGTCAGGAGTTGCAGAGAAGTATGTAAGAGTGGTACAGGATATGTACGAGGGTAGTGTGACATTGGCAAGGACTGCAGTGGGAGTGACAGATACATTTAAGGTGGAGGTGGGATTACATCAAGGATCAGCTCTGAGCCCTTTCTTATTTGCAGTGGTGATGGACAGGTTGACAGATGAGATCAGACAGGAGGCCCCGTGGACTATGATGTTTGCAGATGACATTGTGATATGTAGTGAGAGTAGGGACCAGGTTGAGGAGACCCTGGAGAGATGGAGATATGCTTTAGAGAGGAGAGGAATGAAGGTCAGCAGGACTAAAACAGAATATATGTGTGTAAATGAGGGGGAGGGTAGAGGAATGGTGAGGATGCAGGCAGTAGAGTTGGTAAAGGTGGATGAGTTTAAGTACTTGGGATCAACAGTTCAGAGTAATGTTGAGTGTAGAAGAGAGGTGAAGAAGAGAGTACAGGCAAGGTTGAATTGGTGGAGAAGAGTGTCAGGAGTGATTTGTGACAGACAGGTACCAGTAAGACTGAAAGGGAAGGTCTACAAGATGGTAATGAGACCAACTATGTTATATGGGTTGGGGACGGTGGCATTGACGAAAAGGCAGGAGTCAGAGCTGGATGTGGCAGAGTTAAAGATGTTAAGATTTGCACTGGGTGTGACTAGGATGGACAGGATTAGGAATCAGTATATTAGAGGGTCAGCTCAGGTTGGACAGTTTGGAGACAAAGCAAGAGAGGTGAGATTGCGTTGGTTTGGACATGTGCTGAGGAGGGATGCTTGGTGTATTGGGAAAAGGATGGAGCTGCCAGGTAAGAGGAAAAGTGGAAGGCCTAAGAGAAGGTTTATGGATGTGGTGAGAGAGGACATGCAGGTGGTTGATGTGAAAGAGCATGATGCAGAGGACAGGAAGAAATGGAAATAGATGATCCGCTGTGGCGACCCCTAACAGGAACAGCCAAAAGAAGATGATGATCAAGTAACTATCGCCAATGTTTAATTTGCTGTTTTACTGCCTCCAGTTAAATTAGAACACTTAGTACTAATGCAGCCTTGGATAAATACATTCCTTCTGTCTGAGAAAACATTTCCTGTCTTTTCTGGCTTATGTACTACAAAGAAAATATTTTTCAAAGATCTCCATATAGTATTGCATTTTCTGCACTCCTGATGTTTTCCTCTGGTTTGGAAACCAGAAACAGGCAATGTTGATTGTGACAGCTAAATGAGTGAGATACCTTAAACTAGATACTCTCTTTCTGCAATATTTAGAATTTTTTTTTTTGTAATTGTGGTGTGAATATTTATCTCAGTACAAGCATTATTTGATCTATTTGCTAAAGAAAATTAACTCATTTCATGCTCAAAAGCATATAACTTATTTTCTCTAATCAACAATCTATCCCACTTTTTAATTCGAAAGCCAGAGAATCTAACCTAATACCCTTTGTTTTCTACAGCAATGATTCCTTTCTTTTTCTACTATTCCAGTCAGACTCCTGAAAGAATTAATCCTTCAAGCTAAGACCTGCCACAGTTATGGTCACTTGTGCTCATACCCAGAGCAGCAAGATTATATAATTCATTGGACAAAATCATACATGCAAATGTGCAAGGACATAGTTTTGTGTTACTACTTTGCATATCTAACCTTCTGCCATGTAAATACAATTACCCCCAGTGGTTTAGTCTTCAAACCAAGCAATGCATGCACAAAATAAAATTAATCTGTCTGGTTAACTAGATTCTTTACAGATCCTGAAATAAGTGCATTACAGGTACTAGGTGGGGTGAGAATACCATAGTTCAAATACATGAACAAGTTGTTTCTCCATACAGATCACCCTGGCTGCCTTCATTTAAATAGGCTGTCTTAGATGTGAAAAATTACTTCACCTGCGGAGGTATAATATCTAGCTACTCTGGTGCCCAGTGCCATCCCACAATATGAAATCCCCCTCAACTACAAGGTGAGGAGAAAAAAAAAAAAAAAACTTCTTGTTCTGGCATTCGTTAGCTAAAAGACAAACGAGGTCTGTTCCCATCTAGATTTCTAAGCTTCTCAATGGAGACTTGAGAAGCAAAGAAACAAACAAGAAAGGTTCCTTTCCCAATCTGGCACTCCTCACTTATGTAGCAAACTAGGTTCTGATCTACACTAATTGACTCTTACTTGAGGAGCACGAAGAAGCTCTTATGTACTTTTTAAAGTACAGGAAACTGCTAGCTACATTTGTAACAAGCAACTGCTTTAGTTTATGCTGCATACTGAGTGCTAACAAGAAATGCAATGCCAGCATTCATTTCTGAATACCAGCATTGCACTGCCAATCACACCTCGTAACACTTTGCACCTGGGCAGCGCCTCTGCTATCCACATTGCTGTTTTACCAATAATAGGTGGTCATTTGTTCTGCAAATACTTCCAGTTCTAAAACAATCTTCTCTCTGTTGCTCTTAACCTTAATATACTGATATTTATTCCTTCTCTTGCTACTTCAGTGCATGCCCCCTCCCCCCTGCAGACCTTGCCTATCCATTGACAGGTACCCTATTTTTATCAGTTTTCTGGGGAGCTGTTATAATTTACTTCAATTCAGTCTAGTGATTACTGCATCACATTCAAATGCTTTAATTTCAAGGAGTCTTTTCTTTTCTTTTCTTTTTTTTTTTTTTTGTCTTTTTGGCTTTTCCCGGTTAGGGGTTGCCACAGCGGAACTCTGGTCCGCTAATGATTGGCAGTATATTTTTATGGTGCCGAGTTGCCAGCTCGACACTCAACCTTCAGCAAAGGCACGGCCATTCACACATTTCTTTTGGAGGCCACTCGACCGTGGGGAGGGCATGCAGACTCCACACAGAAGGCACTCCAGCTGAGAATCAAACAGGAAAACCTCTTGCTGTGAGTCAACAATGCTACCTTTCAAGGAGTCTTTTCTTGTGCCTGTAAAAATAATTTGGGTGAAATATGAAACTCTAGTTTAAGTTTATCACCTCCTCTTTCCACATTTCTGACAAACTACTTCCCCCAAAACAATCTTCCTCCATATTTCTATGTGGAGTTCTGTGTCAGTGATGCAGCAGTGCTCTCAATGTACTAGGCCAATCATTTTCAGCTTTTTCACAACAGAACAGCCTCACTCCCAATTTCCTCTCTTTTGAAGACCTATCTCCCTAAATTCCACCAATTTCATAATCTCAGCATTGTCTTAATCCTTTTCTTTTCTACTCGATCGTTGGGCATATGTCATATAGCACCTTTAGTTACACCTCAGTTTTACCCCCCCCCTCCAATATTCAGGCATTGTCCTTTGAATTCCTTAGCTTCCATTTTCTCTGAATAGATTGCTGAGTAAAAGCACAGTCATGCCCCTTATCTTAGCTTGCACTTTTCCTCAGCTGCTTTGAATTTCAATATCTGATTTCTGACTCCATACTTCATTTAGTGTTTGACACATCCCCAAGCCCTTATCCTCCTATGCAGTTTGACTCACCAGACATCTGTCTTTAGCCACTATATAGCTACCAGAGGCCCTTTTACAGTCTCTCTCAAATCAGTGGCCCATTCTCCTCTGTATTTAGTTTTCTTTGGCCATATTCCCTTGCTGAAACTATTCCATTACACCCATCCACTTTTCTTTTAATTGAAACCATCATAACCTCCAATCTGCCAGCCTGCAAAAACATAAGGTCATCTTTATTGCCACAATGTACCTGTGAAGATGAAACATTCTCATCCATCCAAAGCCTTACTGGCTGACTGCATTCCACTGCCAATCATACTCCTCCTCCTTATCCAACAAACTTATCATGGAGCCTTTGAAGTTCAGCCGTGTTTGCCTTCTGCAGTTCAGTAGGAAAGTGGTGAACTGCATATAGCACCATTGAGAAGACTGTAACTCTCACCATCTCCGCTGTTCTATTTACAGGCATAACTCCTTTCAAACATTTATCAAGTTAATCTGTTATGTTGTTTGTCATTTGTATCCAATTCTTTTTCTTTACAATTTCTTTGAGTCTATAACAGAGTCTCTTACCAAGATACTTACCTTTCTCTGACACTGGTTATGATTGCACTACATGTTCCTTGCTCTAGTCTATAACACTATTAACACGCATGGATAGTAGCATGGAACAGATTACTCTCTCTGTATCAAATAATTCCAAAATCCAGGGCAATTGCCCTTAAATATAATTTCATACCAACATACAATTATCCACAAATAGATAAATATTTTCTTTACCAGAAACAGTCTTCAGTCTGGTGTCTCTGTAATGAAGAAATAGTATGGGGAAAGTGGACGTGTCTGATGAGTAACTCATCTTAGATCACCATCTTAGACAGCACCCTTTGACAGAAACTTCAGGCCATTGTATCAGGAATCGATGACAGAGATTATAAATGAGTTGTGCCACTTCCTTGTTAATGTGATTTCTTCTGTATTAGTTGGTTCAGCTGTGTCCCTTCCACAAGCAGTTTTCCATGACTTTCTCCAATCTATCGAATTCTCTTCACTCTCTGTACATATAATATGAAAACTTTCCTTTTGATTACCTCAGAATAGCCAGACATGCTACTGCAATCTCAGTCTCCAGTTTTATCAACTGCTTTACTCAGGAGTGCACTTTTCTACCCCTTAGAAAATGTTCATGATTTTATCAGACCATTGAATAGAGTGCACCATGTGACTTCTAAAATCTCTTCAAATATATCTGTATGTTAGTGAATACTGAATCTTTCTAACTAAGGCTAACCTCTTCTACAATTACAAGTAATTTTCAACTGTTTTCTAATTCTTCAACAACAGTTTTATAGGATAAGAGAAAATATGGGAATATTACTCAGCAACTGGTCTAACTAAAAATCATCTAAAATGGACAAGTGCTTAACAAGATCTGATTGTGATGAAGATAGAATATATCCCCCACAACTTTCTTAACTACAGGAGATGTATTTGAAATGAATGAGAGATCCCTGTCCCATGAATTCCCCAAAACACTGTAATATTAAAAGTACCATTTGCATCACTTCAGATTTCATAGGTTGGTGTTAAGTAAGCATTTCCAGATGTTACTAAGGCATTATTACATTAAACGTTACACTTGGATTTTAACAAATAAATGTGTGCTTACTAAACAAGATTGCATTTGATGTAAATATGAATTAGATTCCTACACAATATTATATTAACAGTCAGCAGTCGATTATAAACATAGAAATACAGATCTCACTGGTAGGCCTGATTCCTGAGAGTTTACCCAAATACCAAAGAGTGAAAGATTAAACTCTGGGACACTTAGAATGTAACTTACATTAACTTTAGAAAACAACCGGTAAAAATACCTATTTCTTCTCAGTAATCCAGCTTGCAACTGATCCAGTTTAACAGGGATTCATTTCATTCATAACGATACTGTAGTGCATGGAGCGTGGTAAATATGTTCCGATATTTGGAAGATGTGATTTCAGTTAAGTGCAACTATAACATGACATCCGATCTTAACAAATCTTAAGCCCCCCGGCTTAACTTTTTAAGGATGGGTCTCATGCTAGACAGTCAGACAAGCTAGTACTAACCAGCAAAACAATGGCTAAATAAAAAAACAGATTTTTTTCTGCCTGCTGTCTGTGCAGATAGCATGCCCCTTCTTCTTGTAAACTTACAAAGTACCTAGAATAATAGGATTTGTGTTCGCTTGCATTTTCTGAAGGATACATCTGAAACTCAAATGTATGCCATTATTTAGTGACTTCATTCCTCAGAGATTTGTCCAAAAACTGAAGATTTTATGAGGAACAGACTAAACTCGTGAGGTAAAAATCTGGACATTTTGTGAAAATCTGGACAGTTAAGAGGTATGGCAAGTTGAGAGTAAATGTAAAGGGATTGTGTTACACCATCTTTCTGACAGCACTTGTTAAGTGCTTTATAGCTTTGAAGGCCAGCAAAACACTTAGCACTTTTTCCATGTCACGACTAATAGTACTTGGAGCAGATAAAGCTCTGTGTACTACAAAGAATTATGATCATGTCTCTGATCATAACATTTAAATATGTTTTCAATATGGATGCCAACATTTACCTCTCAGTCTTTGCACTTGAGGTGAAGTTCTTGGCATCCACGCCTCAAACATGTAATAAATAGGTTCTGAATGGTGACTTGATGTTGTTCCTGATTTCACAGTAAGGAATACTACCGAAAGTTTTTGTTTGTTTGTTTTTATGGCAGTCACATAAAATGACACCTGTTTACATATGCATAGCAATCAGTTCTTCAATCTGTATTGATATTGATCTAATGTATCTGTTGCCTAATATTTTTGATGATCAGATAAATGAAAACATTCTTAAAAACTTTTCCCCAAAATGCATACAAACATAATGGCATATATATATATATATATATATATATATATATATATATATATATATATATAAATATTAATATAGCATATTTTCTATCAGACCTTATTAAAAGCATGAGCAGTGGATTTGTTAGTGTGTGTATATTCTTAAGCAAACTTTCACCTGTGATGTCATCATGAACCAACAAGCTTGTGCCAGTAATTCTGGATATGCTATTCCTAAATAATTCCTGAGATATCATTGGGATTTCCAAACGTATTATACAATGTTCTTCGTGTTTCACTGTTGCAGTCGTCACATTTAGGTTATCTGCTTGCAGGTAGCCCTCAGTCGGCCTGATTATCAAAGTCATGGGTCCTGCGTTGGTTGCTGTCTCATCTTCCATGACGTCAGGTAGTCAGAGGTATAAAGCATGCAGCCGACGCCATTACATCAGTCTTTCTTGCCATGCGGTGTCCGAAGCAGAAGCAGTTCGCAAGTGCCAGTCGGCCGACTCCTGAAATTTTCATTTTCGAGTTTCAGATCCGAAGTCTTCAACTTAGCTAAGTACACTGTTGGGGATTCTTTTTCTTGCTCTAAACCGATGTCAGTAAAAGTTAACAATTGTATTTCTTATGGAAAGCAAATACCTCATAAAGATTTTCATTCGTACTGCATTCCTTCCTTAGGCTCAGACCACGACTTACCTCGCTGTCGGTTTTGTGCCTTATTCAAACCTCATACTATTCGTAGTCGGTTCATTTTCGCATCTAAATATTTTGGTACTCGGTTCAGTTATCCAGAAATGGCTTCAGTAAGCCACCCAACTACCAACATTCTGAAAATATGCAAAGAAAAAGACAGAGACAGACTGCATAGGTCTAAAGCTGCCGACGACGCTTCTCCTAAGCTAGTTGCCAGTTCGCCGATACTCAGTGAGGTGCTTTTGCAGCCCCTGATACCCAATACTTCAGATTCACAGGCCTCTACTGAGGCCCATTAGGAGTACGGTATGCCGCGAGATGCTTCTTCGACTGTGGAGCCTGCAGATGTCTCTACCTTGGATGGGTCTGGAGCCATTCTGCAGGCACCAGCTTCTGAGGGTGTATTCAGGCCTACTGACTTGCATATTAAACCAATGCCATCTTTTTCTTCGAGGCCTAAAACTTGATCCATGCCCAGAAAACTGACACCCAGACCACATGGTCAGGCCCCTATGCCTAAAAAACAAATGATAAGAATGTCTGAAGACCATATTACTCTAATCCAGGGGAAGCTACCCTTCTCCCTCTAAGAGACCTAGGAGTGATTTTCCTTTTGACTCTTCTGATCAGGATTCTGAAATTTCTGTTTTCTCTCATGACCAGGATTTGCCCTTATCTACCTATGAGGAGTCTGATGCAGAGGACTCCATTCCCTCTGCTTCCCTCCAGAGGATTTCTCTTTTTGTGAAATCTTGCATACTCTTAGGGAGAATTTCCGCTGGGAAAGCCAGGATTACTCTGACTCCAAAAAGAGGCTTAGGGAATTCTTACTCCTGCCTCAACACAGGCCTTTAGCTATCCCTCCTGTACTGGACATTGTAGATAATGCCTTCTCGGAATCTAGCCTGGCCTCTGACACTTTACCTCCTGCTCCCAGGAAACCTGATAGGTATTACAGGGTACCTGACTCTCACAAGTTCCTCTTTAAAAATCCTACTGCAGATCCTGAGACCATTTCACAGGGACCCAAGGGCATTAAGGCTACTACTGCCAAAAACCCTACCCCCTCTGATAGAGATTCCAGGGCGCTGAATAGATGGGGTAAGAAGGTATACACTTCTGCAACTTTGGCCATTAGGGCCTTAAACCGCCAGTTTCATATGTTAAAGTATCAGTAGCATATTGCTGGATTGCTTAAAAAGAAAATGATGTTGATTCCTGACTGTGCTGAAAATACAGAATTACAAGATTTAATGCATTCCACTAAACAAGTTGGAAAACATACTTTGCAATGTGGTTTTGATTCATTAGAGGCATCTTGCACAGCTGCTGTCACTGGGTCTGTTCTTAGAAGGCATGCTTGGCTTAAGGAACAATCTTTGCCAGATCATGTTAAAGCTAAATTACTGGATGCTCCCTTAAACCAAGACCGCCTGTTTGGCAACAAAGCATAACAAGTACTTAAAAAGATGGAGGAAAAAGCTAAATCTATGCAAACTGTTAAAGATTTCCTGCAAGTACAGCCTCCCAGATTTAGTAGGCATTGGCCCTGTAAGAATTGGTCCTTTCCTACCTCTTCCAGGCCTTCTCAGTCCAAACTCAGAACCAGAACAACACCCAGGCTTCAGTCCCAAGGTACTCACAGGCCTAAGCAGTGGGGGGTCTCCCACTTCCAAAGCAGGGAGTAGTAAGACTCCCCCTATGGTAAACTGTCTCAATGACTTAACTTTACACCTTCCAACTGTTCCTTTAGGGGGAAAAATCGCCCTGCATGCAAAAAATTGGGAACTCATTACCCAGGACAAATGGGTTTTAAATATAGTTTCCCAAGGATACAGATTCCACTTCCACTCATTGCCAACCCCAAATGGTTAGCCAGATCTAACCCCAAATCAGTGGGCAGAGGCTCAAAAGCAAGTTCTCTCTCTTTTAAGCATCAGGGCTATTCAACCTGTCCCAGAAGAAGAATGGGGCCAAGGTTTCTACTCAAGACTTTTCCTGGTACCCTGAAAAGACAATTCCTGGTGTCTTATCCTGGATCTGTCTATCCTAAACACCTTTTTGGTAATCCCAAAATTCAAGATGTTAACTCTACATCAGCTGCTTCCCATGCTAGGCAAAAATGCCTGGTTGGCAACACTGGATTTAAAGGAAGCCTACCTGCACATCCCAATAAGGGAATCTTGCAGAAGATGCCTACGCTTCAGAGCAGGCTACATGCACTATCAGTTCTCTGCACTGCCCTTTGGCTTATCTACTGCACCCATGGTATTCACAAAGTGTCTAGCTCCAGTCATTGCATTTTGCAGGCAAATAAATATTCAAATATACCCATATCTGGACGATTGTCTAATTCAGGCAGAAAGCCAAGACGTACTGTTAAATCATCTGGCATTTGTAAAGAAATTGCTAACTTCTCTGGGGTACACCATAAACGAAACAAAATCACATCTTGTACCCTGCCAACAAATCGTATTCCTGGGAGCAAGCTTGAAAACAACTTCCCAGATGGCTTACCTCACGCCAGAGAAACAAGTTCATTTGACAGCCTACTTCAAACTACTGGCCACAAAGATACAGCTATCTGCAAAGAAAATACTGCAAACCCTGGGGTTCATGGCCTCTTGCATTCTACTAATTCCATATGCAAGACTGCAGATGAGGAAACTACAATGGTATCTAAAAAGCCAATGATGTCAACATTCTCAGGATCTAGAATCAATGATTCCTGTCATATCTTGTCGAAAGATAGAGTTCCTTTGGTGGGCAGAGGCCTGCCACCTAAACACGGCACTGCCATTCACTCTACCCCCAGCTGCCCAAACCCTAACAAAAGACACATCAGACTATGCATGGGGGGATCACTTGGCAGGGCATTCAGGGCAAATGGAACCCAAGTCAAATGCTCCTGCATATCAATTAAAAAGAAATGTTAGCTGTACAGAATTCTCTGACAGCCTTCAAGGACCACATTCTTCCAGGACAATTATTGGTAAAGACGGACTGTTATGTGGTACATAAACAAGCAGCGGGGAACCCACTCATACTCTCTCTACAGACTAGCCATGGCTCTGTGGAACACAGCCTTGAGCTACCAAGTGCACCTACAGGCTCAATTCCTGCCAGGAAAGCTAACTACACTGGCAGACAACCTAAGCAGAAATCTCATGGACCCACACGAGTGGAAAATGGAACCAAAGATATTCAACATGTTGAGAAACAAATGTGGGAGCCCAGAGATTGACCTGTTTGCCTCCCCTCAGAACTACCAATTGGACAAATTCTGCACAAGGACTCCCCACAAACAAGCTTGGAAAGTGGATTCCCTGTCCTTCACCTGGAAAAAAAACTATCAGTTTATGCCTTCCCCCTCTGCCTCTCCTCTCCAAAGTGCTACTAAAGATCAAACAAGACAAACCAAGGACAATACTGATTGCACCAGACTGGCCATGCCAACACTGGTGCCCCCTCTTGCGTAGTGTGCCACTGCTGGCAGCATAGCACCTGCCTCAGACCCCTGCCCTACTGTCCCAGCAGGAGGGCCAGATTCTGCACCCACAGATTCAAACCCTGAACCTTGCAGCCTGGCTAATTACCTGATCTCTCCATTACCATCCCTCAGTAAGCAAGTGATGGATGTCATTCTGGAGGCAAGGAAGCCTAGTACTAGAAAATCCTATGCTGAAAAATGGAAAATATTCTATTCCTGGAGCCAAACTCAGGGGATGGGACACAGCAGTACCCAATTTACCCCATATTCTTCAATACTTAACTGAGATGCTTCACAAGGGCCTTTCCTTTTCTTCCATCAAAATTCATGCCTTGGCCATTTCAGCTCATTACAATACAGAATCATCCCTCTTCTCTCATCCACTGCTGAAGCAATTCCTCAGAGGGGCCAAAAACTTAAGACCACCCAGGAGAGCCCCTACTCCAGCCTGGGACCTTAACTTTGTATTGGAAAAGCTCACTCTACCTCCCTTTGAGTCAGCTGCAAATGCAGAGTTGAAATTCCTTTTTTGGAAAACAGCCTTTCTTCTAGCCATCACTTCAGCAAGAAGGGTGTCGGAATTACAGGCCCTCATGGGAGTGGAGCCTTTCATCATCTTTCATGCGGACAGGGTGTCCATCAGGACCAATCCCTCCTTTATGCCCAGGGTGGTATCCAGTGTAGCGCTTAATCAGTCCATTCATTTGGCAGCCTTCTTTTCTAATCCACAGAACAAAGGAGAATGAATACTGCACTCCTTGGACGTGCACAGACAACTTTGATTTTACTTGGACTGGACTAAGCCTCTCAGGAAATCTGAATAGCTGCTGGTTGCATTTGCTGCAGGGGCAGAGGGGAAGGCCATTTCAAAGCAAACCATTTCTAAGTGGATAGGCCATTGCATTAATTTCTGTTATAAGCACCATGGAAAACCTACCCCCCAGGGGATAAGACCACATTCAACCAGGGCTGCATCTACCTCTACAGCCTTTCTCAGAGGTGTCCCTACTAGGGACATCCTAGAAGCTGCTACCTGGAGTTTTGTACATACCTTCACCAAGCATTACCACTTGCTAATTTTTTCTAAATCCAGAGCTGGCTTTGCTACTGCAGTCCTGCAGGGCCTTATAGCTGGTCCTAATGCTATCTAATTACCTCCTCCCATCCTTAGCTTTGGGAATCTACACAGATGTGATGACTGCAACAGTGAAACACGAAGAACATAGTACAGTTGTGTACACTTACCATACATGTAGATGTTTGAGTGTATTCACTGTTGCAGTCCTAGTTACCCTCCCTCCAGCCCACTGACTTCTATTGACTATACGTCTATCTTTGTTTACTATGCTTAAAGCTTTTTGGTGTATTTACTTTTTTGTTGGAGGTGTAACCTTGTATATAATTGCTTCCCATTATGGGGTCACCTGAAATCTGGGGCTAGAAAAACTGATGTAATGGCGTCAGCTGCATGCTTTAAACCCCTGACGTCATGGAAGATGAGACAGCAACCGACGCAGGACACAAGACTTTGATAATCAGGCCGACTGAGGGCTATCTGCAAGCAGATAACCCAAATGTGATGACTGCAACAGCGAATACACTCGAACATCTACATATATGGTAAGTGTACACAACTGTACTTTAGCTCCACATCTGTTGTTGAATGTGTGGATATAGTATGAAATGTTTTACCTGATATGTCATGTACTGCTTAATACACAGGTTTATGTGGAAATCAATCCTAGAAATACAGACTAGAAGTAATCATTGGGATTAACAGATTCATAAGAATGCCATCAAAGCCCCACTATGACTCACAGTCAGTAACAGATTCAGTACAATTTACAGTGACTTGTGTTTAAAGTAGTATTTAAAAGTTTAGAACCAAGCAGGAGATGTAACAAAACAAACCAGTAACCAACAGGGTGTGTCAATGATCCACATGAAGGCTCTCAAACAGTAATGTTTGTTCCAAAAATAAAAGAGTTAAGTGCTTTCAACCCAGAAGAAAGGACTTCATCAGAACAAATATTACTTCTTAAGAGCCTACCCATGGATCTTTTGGATAAGCAGTTGGCTATAAGTATATAAAAATATTGTTTATTTTAGATTTCTGCAAACTCATGAGAAAAAACTTTGCATTTAAATATGAATCAAATAGATCTCTTAGCCACAGTGGATGTCTATTCCAGACAAAGAGGGTATAGAATAGTATTGAGACATTTTGGTAGAAAATACTGTTTTTGATAGTTGTCTAAAACTTGTTTGGAACCTGTATTAAAGAACAGCTATTTCTTTTTTTTAACATGATTTTCCATTGTGGTACACTTTAGGGCTTCCCTAGCCCCCCCAGTATTAGTAATATGGTGCTAAGTTACTGATTGATAATGTGTTATTAACCATATTTTTTTTTTATGTTTGTCAGAATCTACTGTAAATTTAATGAAATCCTCATCACTTGCAGAAATCACCAAGTGTGATTGGTTAATTAGGACAATGGCAAAAAATGTGATTCATTGACAGTTTTAACCACAATGAGGAAACAGTCATTCATGGCTTAGTACCATGTCTCTGAGTTATACACTGCACTGTCAGACTGTACTAATGTAATGTTCTCCCAGGAACCCCATGCATAGACACACACACACAAAGACAAATGCTCTGAAATTCCCACACATGCACCCATATCCAGTCACCCATAATAAAGGGCCCCTTCATTTATTCACTCTCACAGCAACACTCACCCATACTGACACATGCACAAAGCAAGGCACACACATTTATACTCTTGATTCCCTATCTAACCCCTCTAATAGGACCACCAAGCACACACACACAAATATTACACACACAAAATACACAAATCCCTGTTCCTGCCCCTTCACAAGTTAACACAAATGTCCAAACACATACAAAGAGTTCTGATGAAGTCCAAGATGTGAACAGGATGAAAGCTCTAAACTTGTTTGAATTAAACATTTTTCATTTTCCAGTAGTGTTGCCTTTCATTTGGATTTTATTTGGATACATTGTGTTCACTCTGTGTTTCCAGCACATAGCCATGGAGGCAGTTCATTGTGTATTTTATTCTTGGTGTACATTTGTGTGACCTGCCAAACATATGCATAAATTAATATGCCCATCGACCACATTTAATATATTAACTTACTGACACCTTTTATGCTTCCTTGGAAGTGAAACCATGATGGCTATGATTTTATGATGGGCACATTTCCTCCTAGAGTAAAACATTACTTTGGATATGGAATCTGTGCATCACTGAGCTTAGATATTGGAAGTTGCAGCCATTTCTAGACATGGCCGGTGTTAGCATTTCATGGGGCCCCATAGGCATTTCTGTCAATGTATCACCCTGTCACTGCCACCCCTCTGAAGCAGTCTTTTAGTTCATGGTGCAAACTTTTAGCAGTAGTATGTACAGTCTTACCTGTAGCTACAATGCTCTTACAGTACACCAGGTGTATATACCGTACTATATTTGCCCATCACACATAGGGACATAAGTTACTGACATTTTTGTTACAATAATGATACATTATAGCAACTCTGTGTATAGCTCTGGACTTAGGTGAAATGCTTTCTATAGGCTCTAAAGTGTATTTTCCTTTTTTTTTTCCTTTTTACATAATCTTTCCAGGCAATGATGGCTTGAAAAGAAATTATGATTACGGAAATAAATTCATTGTTGCTGTTCAGCATAAGTTCTCCTTGCGTCCTTTCAGCACACCCTTCCTGACCAAGACAGCACAGTAATAACCATTTAGGAAATAACTTCTATAGGTCAGGGCCCAAGAAGACATAGGGTCATAGGTGTTCTGTGATGCATTTTAGAGCATTTTCCCAACCTTTTAATCCAAATAGTGGCCTAAACAACAACATGAGTAAGAAAATAATTTGTCTTTTTTTTCTTTCAAGGAAGACAAAAGTTGTGTCCAAGGCTTAATATTCAAAGATAGCAAAAGAGTAGCTCACAACAAACTAACAAGCCACTTGTTGCCTGGATACAGAGGTCCAATCTGGAAATATTGCCTCCCTCCCTAAACCCCCCAAAAAGGACTGTCATTGCCTTTGCATCCCTCTGATGTTAGACTGGGATGAAGGCAGAGGTTTAGTAACCTTCTTTGTACACCTCTGAGGTCTGTGAGAAAAGTAAAAGAAACCATGACCACACTGGCCTAAACCCAAACAAAAGCTGTAATGACTTCATGTGCACACCTCTTTGGTTTGACTGTAATGAAAATTCAAGAAGTATTCACCCCCCCATAGCCTACAGCAGCTTTCTGTACATGTACTTCTGAGCATGGCTGGTTTTAGAATGGGTACAGTTGAGAGCAGAGGCCATTATCAGCTTTATCCTAACAGGGTCAAAGTAAAGACCGTAATCAGAAAATTAATACATTTTTTCTCATTTTTACCAAACCAGCAATACAGTCAAGGATGATTAAGGGAGCCTTCTGCATCAACATTTATAGTCTAGGGAGTGGGGACCACCAGACTCCTTGGAGATCGAAGTGTCTGAATGTTCTGTGATATACTTAACAATCGTCGAACAGTAGCAGAGATAAGTCACTTTTATTTACCTCAGTGAGAAGTAATGTATACCTGTCACTGTCTCTGATTTCTTAGACCTTCACTGATTTTGCCCATAATTTTGCTCTGCCCTTCATAAAAAAATGTTTGAGTTGCTAATAAATCATTCACTGACAGTCAGTATTTCCAGGCATCAGAGGTTTATGCTTCATATTGTCAAAAAATGCATGTTGATGGTAAAGATGTAAGTGAATTAGAGTGATATTTAAAACATATTCCTGATTTTCAGCTTTTAGTTTGCTATTATTTTTGGTATTGTACTGAATTCTTCTGCAAAGAAGTTGAGGGTTGTAGCATCTGCTGTTCTACCAATATTTATAAAACTCACTAAAAGTGAAAACATCTCTGAAGATCGGAAGCCTTAGCTCTTCTTAAAATACAAGGTTTGCACTCTAATCAGTCATTCTGGCCTGCTGATCTCTCTAGTGTTTACCTTGCTTATGTTCATTATCACCTTTATCCTAACACGGTCATACCACATCCCTTTTTCAGGTTAAAGAGCATAATCAGGAAATTAATACATTTTTTTCCTCATTTTTCCTAAACTTCAGCTGCTTTTGTGGGCCCCTCAACACAGTCAAGGATGATTAAGGGGCTCCCTTGCAGCCACGTGTATTGCAGGTACCTAAAGCTAGCTATGTTGTTGGTTTTAGTGGAGAGAATGTCCACCAAAAAGGGTTTAATTGAGCCAGGGGCACTATGTCAGTGATAAAATATTTAATGGAACTGTGAAGCCTGTTACTTGATAAAACACTGTTACTATAACCAGAGATATTTTTTAATTACTACCAACCTGGTTTACTAAGTATACGAGATTGCTGGACTAGCTTTTGTTAGTTTGACAGATGTGTTACAAAATATGAAGATAAGATAACTTGCTGTGGTTGGAACTCCCCTGCCCAGCTATCGCAGGGCTCGCTGGTGCCTAAAGCAGGCTATGATGCTAATGCAAAACCTGTTTTTCTATTAACTTAAGTTTGTAAGAGCAATATTTAAAAATTGTCCCTATTTTTGGGTCTTTGCCTCACTTTTACTTATGGCTTGTACAGATTTCTTTCTCTAAGAGATTGAGAGGTATGCCCCTACACTTGAAGTGGTGATTTAGTTTTCAGATCGCCTGTGAATATTTACCTTGTAATGGAACAGCTGTCCACCAGGAAGGTTTAATCTTCTTTGAGGAGCTTGTTTTGGTCCTATCAGGTATGGTCAAGTCAATGCAGTTATACAGGTGTTTGCGTAAAGCTGTGGTGTTGAATTCGTAATAGTTGCCAATTCAATTGGGGGGGTGCAGTGAAGTTGTTATAATCTGCTTTGGAGACTTTTTTAGATTAATTGCTGCTGGGGGGGTCAGGTGTGATAGTTACTTTGAATGAGAGAGATTTTTTTCTCAGATCTCAGCAGTGAAGACTTCACAGTGTGAATCCTACGGTGGTCCCCCATATTGGTAAGCACCAGATCCAGGATGTTGGCACCCCTTGTGGGGTGTTAACCAGCTGCTCCAGGCCACTGAAGTTAACAATGTCAAGTACCCTTTGGGCAAGTGTGTTTGAGCTCGAGTAATTTTCCCAGTCATTGGGTGGGTAGTCAAAGTCACCCAAAAGCATGGTGCTCAGATGTATCTTCATAGACTCAAGTAGATCCAAATAGGCAGAGTGGGTGTCCTGATTCATGGAGGGGTCTGGTAGCTGGTAATGTCTTGAATAAGTGTCCTACCAACAGTTAATTGCACCTGAAGCATCTCCAGAGAATCATACTGTTTAACCAATCTGGAGGTGTATTTATACACCACCTCCTTTAGTTTTTATGCCTTCAGTTTGTGGTCTGAACATGTGGAATGAGATGTTCTCCGCAGCCTTGAACCAGGTCTCTGTGACTGCACAAATGTCTGCATTTTCTAAGGTAAGGACTGCTTCCAGTAAGTGCAGTTACATGTTAAAACTTCTAGCGTTTAGCAGTATAAAGTTGAGGCTGTTTTTAGCTGGAGTTTTTACTTCAGGAATTTTGTCCTTAAGAGACTGCCTAAAAAGGCACTATGGGGGTGGCAGCAGCCTTAGCCGATAGCCAAAATCCCTGGGGTGACAGATGAAGACAATCTCTGGCAAAGCATCGAGGTCTGTTGAGCACATCATCCCAGGCTGACAGATACTGGATCTCCTTAGAATGGCACTGGAGACTAGCTTTACAATCCAAAAATAAGGGCATGGATTGATTATTACAATATAAATAATCACTGCATTATCAATGTAATAATAACTCTCTTTCATTTCTAAATTATTTCCTAAAAAAACTTTTGAATTCCCATAATTTCTAATAAACCACTGCAGTATGCATATAGCAAACAGATGGGATTTTTTTTTTTTTGCTATTCAATAAGTGACCTGTTCATTGGTGCAGCGGTTAGCATTGTTGTCTCACAGCAAAATGTTCTCCGGTTCGATTCTTGGCTGGAGCACCTTCTGTGTGGAGTCTGCATGTCCTCCCCGTGGTCGAGTGATGCTTAAAGACATGCAGGTAGGTACGTGTATGAATGGGTTTGCCTTCTTTGAAGGTTGGGCATCGGGCTGGCACCTTGGTACCATAAAAATCAACTGCCAATCATTAGTGGACCGGATTTCCACTGTGGCAACCCCTAACCAGGAAAAGCCGAAAGACATTAGTAATAAGTGAACTGCTCTGAGGAGGATTTTCACCCATCTTCAGACATATGTGACAAAATAAAAACAGAGTAGAAACAAACATAAAACTGAAGTGCACCATGTGATGATATGAGGCAGTGCCATCTGCGCTAGGGAAAGTAGGGCAGTGCATGTATAACATATGCCAGCAGAGCTAGCTAGAGTTTTGTAAATAATGTTTTGCCATTTGACTATCACACTGATTTTTCACAGATGATTGTGTTAAAAATATATTTGTAAAGTTGCTTGTGTTAAAAATGCATCAACAGTGGTTCCTGCTGGATAGATGAGAGATATGCATGCATGTCAGACAGTATTATTATAACTTATTAAATCTATACATTTTAACAGAGCATTCTGGAAGGGAAGAGGTTAATCTCAGTCCAGCTAATTTTGAAAAATAGGTTGAAAATTAAATGAGTTGGTTTAGGCCATAAAAATGTTATCCTACATGTCTGATTGAAGCCAGAGACAAAAATGTCTGGGAAAACCAGAACTAGAAATCTTACTGTATTGTCCTTAGGGGTGAAGTGATTGCTAACCTGGAAAGGTGGAAGTTTTTGAAATTGTTTACAGTTTTTAGATGCTGCAACAGATCTTAACAAAGCTCTGAGTGTGTATTGTACGAGATTCAGGTGACCAGATGTGATGTCATTTTATAACTAGTACTGAAATGGTTCTTTAGATATTAGTGAGAGATATGATGGAACTCTCACAGCAGCACTTTGCCTTATGGAACCTGACAGAAAAGATCTCTCACAGATATCTGACACAATTGCACACCTCATCTTGCCTTGCTGTAGTAAGAAATTCAACAGTCATCATCTTGTCTTGATGTAGTAAGTAACTTAACTAGGGAACAGTAATTATTTAGTCAGCTATGAAAATATAGTGAGGTTAAGTATTGTTTTTCTGCATCTGTGTGAACCAATCCAACTGTGTTATTTTTTTATATCTCTTGTGATTGAAACTCTGGTGTTTATTGTAACTATGTATTCAGTATTGCCATGTTTTCTATTTTATTATTAAATATTTCTATACCATTCATTATGGTTGGCCTTTTAGAGAATACTATTAACATCTTAAGAGTACTTATGCTTATTTTAGTGAGACTGCGGCCACTCTTGAAAGCCTTTCTGCATTGGTCAAACTCTACCATTTGTATTAGTATTCATTTTATTCAATGTAATTGGGAACCCTTGTAAGAGGCTTAGAGTAGCTAACTGGTGGCAATGTAATTACCTTAAAGTCTGGGCAGAGGCGGCACAGCTGGTAAATCTGTGCCAGCCTTTCCCAGGTGTGTGTGTGTGTGTGTGTGTGTGTGTGTGTGTGTGTGTGTGTGTGTGTGTGTGTGTGTGTGTGTGTGTGTGTGTGTGTGTGTGTGTGTGTGTGTGTGTGTGTGTGTGTGTGTGTGTGTGTGTGTGTACATCAAAGTCCAAGTGTGTGTGTCAGCTTCAGCTACTTGGAACAAGGATACATTGCTCCAAAGTGGTCAGTGTGGAGTCTTATTTTGGGTCTGGAGAGAGAGAGTCCAGCCCCAGGTCTGGGTTGTGCTCCCTGTGTGATGCTAAGGGAAATTGTGCTTGGTGTAGAGAGATGCATCTGAAAATGCTGTGTGTATCCATTGTTGCTCCTAGTGTCCATCCCTCACCAGAGTCAGTGGTGAGGATTGAGGATCCTTGATTACTGGCCCAGAGTAGGGACTGTCACACAGCATCAACAAGTATTTGCTGAATGGTCATTAAATCAACAGTAATAGCAAAACAAATCATGTACTGTTTGATGAAGTGAGAGAACTTCTGTGTTTAAGTCAGTAACTGAGTTAACACTAGAAACCAAAAGGCATTGAGAGAGTGTACACTGGAAAGCATAACATAAACTGGTACAGTTCATTTTGGTATAAGTTAAAAAGAAAAGCAATACGAATACAAGCAGTAGCATAGCTAGGGTGTGTCAAAGGGAGCAGCTGCCCAGGTGCAAAGTGTTAGGAGTTACATTCGGCAGATGAAAATTGGTCTTCGGTAGAATTACCAGCATTTACTTAAATGCATGTGTGGCATAAACTGACATAAATGCCTGCTACATTTTTAGTAGGAATTGTGCTGCAGCTTAAACCTAGTCCCAGGACTTCAGAATTAAGTACTTTAGTGCTCTATATGTAGACTGTAGCAGTGGCTTGTTCCAAAATATAGAAAGCAGTTGCTATAGTTTAAGCATTTTAGAATTCCAGCTGCTTGCTACAAACTTAGCAGGATTTTTATTTTCTTCTCCTCAACTTAAAGTTGGGCAGGGGTCCAGAATACCTGATAACACCTCTCTGAAAAGGCTAATAAAAGAAGGCTAGGAAATATATATCAGTACAGCTGATATTTCCATGTACTTTTAGAATAGTAAGGAACTTACTGCATCCAAGGACATCATTTATAGTCATTGTGACATAACATTCTGTAATTAGATTATGTAATCATTTTGAAAATTAATCTGATCAGGTGCTTTAACACTGAATGCTTATTGCCCTCTGTGTATTCTGCTCATTTTTTCTCTAGGTACTCTAGTTTTCTCCTACCTCCATAAACAAGTAGTGGACAGATTATTTAATCCAAATTGTTCTTAGACACACACACACACACACACACACACACACACACACACACACACACACACACACACACACACACTGGGTACAAAATATTCTAATAAGGTTTTAAAATGAAATAATGAAAACAACAATGTGGTTTAGTAAACCTATTGACACTAAAGAATGTAAAACTGTTAGTTTTACATGGATATACTTTTCACTAAAGCAATAATCAAAGCATGAGTGACAAAAGCATACCAGAGACAGCATGGTTTAATGAATGTATTAATCTATGGAGAATGTGCAGAAAAGAATGTTAGCCTACTTCATGCAAATGTCTATTGTAATCTAGTCATAGGAAGATGAAATATTGTACCCCATGAGATTAAATGCATTAGAAAATATGGATTTGGAATGTGCAATCATTATCTGTAGTGATTTAGAAATAATTTTATTTCTAAATGTTATTATTCTGAACTTGATATAGAATGTTTAAAACCTTAGAATACAGCAAGAATCCTTATATTCTGGGAAGACATAATCAAGCCTTTTTAAGGAACAAATAATATCGCACTCATATGCCAGACTCTGCAGCATTGACAGAATGATTCTATACTTTCTCTGGATGTAGATAATCCATGTTTTTTGTTCATTGTATAGCCTACTTAAACAGAATGACTGTTTGCAACATTGTATTATTCTCTAATAAAAAGTGCTGATTTGTAACGTTGATTGAAGCGGTGCATTAAACACCTGGTGGAGGCTGCATTGTTCTATAATCAGAAAGGTGTGCTATAATGTTTATTTTCATTCTTGTGTTTGTGCAAGTTGTAGTGAAAGTAGCACCATTTTACTCAATGCCTATATTAATACATGAAATGAAAACATACTTTCCTGAGTAGAGCTGTGACATTTTTATTTGTACTTTATAATAATGGGGAAGGAAGATATGACATTTAAAAATGACTGCAGAAACCCAAATTTGGCAATGCAGTGTTGAATATAAAAAAGATGTGACAGAGATCATCAGTCTAGTGTTGGCATAATAGCATGTTGTTGTTGTTGTGTCTTTCGGCTTTTCCCGGATAGGGGTCACCACAGCGGAACTCCGGTCCGCTAATGATTGGCAGTAGATTTTTATGTGCTGAGTTGCCGGCCCTGACGCACAACCTTCAACGAAGGTACGCCCATTCACTCATGTCTCCACACAGAAGACGCTATAGCTGAGAATCGAACAGGACAATGTCTTACTGTGAGGCGACAATGCTACCGCAGCACCACATAATAGCATGTAATATACTATAATAAAAAAAAATGTTATGTGGGGCACGTAACACAGTGTGTAGAGACTGAATACAAGCTACTACACTAAATGAATGCTGTGATATAATGCATCTGTTATTTTATGTGTTCATTGAAAAAGACAGTGAAAGTAACATAGATCAGCAATGGGAAACTTATTTGGTATAGCACGTAATAGGAAATCAACATATAGCCATTTTTTGATCCCTGCTATTGAGTGCATAAAGCAGCTCATAGTGGCTACTAAAGTTACTATATAGACAGATTTTTTTGTGATGCGTATTGCTTTGAGAAGTACATTTTAATTAACAGGAGGGATAAGCAAAATCTTTTTGAGTGGGGTTATACTGTTATGTTCATTCCCTTGTGGTAACAGGAAAGCAACATGTAGCATTTTAAAATAATTTTAAGAAAGCAACATCTAGTACTGTAGTACTGGAAGAAATATACTCATTAATGAGAAAGAAAGAGAATGACTTCAACTTTGCCTTCAGTTCCATGTTAGAAGATAAGCCTCCTCATTAATATAAATGGTAAATGCACTACAACAGTGCCATGCTTACTACCACTAAGCTGCACAGTCTGTTTCATTTGCAACTCTCTATGTTGAAAGTTCACATTGAAATGGTATTCATTTGCATACTGCTCACCATAAAAGCTTCTAGTTGAAAATGTGAGGAAAATATTACTTCAGAACTGACAAATGAGGAAGTGAGCACTTGCATCAAGAGGAATGAGTGAGGGTAGCGGCAGTCCACCCATAGTATTTGATACATCATTGGGATTCATAACTTATTCAGTGTCAGGTGCTTTAGGTTTGTTAATCCAACTGTGGGTACAAGCCAGATATACTCATATTTGCAGTGTACATAGCTGAGTACACCTTTTTTTCTGTACAGCTCTTAACTTTTATGGCTCAGAGAAGCTAATATATCTTAAATGGTTTACATAATGTGTAGTGATGTATTTAGAGACAGAAATGCATGTATTTCCTAAATGTACAGAAGCGGCATTTGGAGAGATGTGTACCTTTTTAAATGATAGTTGAGTGTGTGTGTGTGTGTGTGTGTGTGTGTGTGTGTGTGTGTGTGTGTGTGTGTGTGTGTGCGTGTGTGCGTGTGTGTGTGTGTGTGTGTGTGTGTGTGTGTGTGTGCGTGTGTGCATGTGTGTGTGTGTGTGTGAGGGGGGTGTCTATTACATTTTAGTAAACAATGTAAATGATTGGCTATAAAACTTTATCTCATTAGATATTTATAGAAATCTAAAATAGTATAGGTTACATAAACACGTATGTGGTCTACTGACATTTTAGAAACTCACATGCTCTTATCCCATATTTCAACTTATTGCTTTTATAAATATTTAGACAATGTTTACATGAATGTAGAGGTTATGCATTTTAATATGCATTAGGACAGCATTCCTCAACTGAAAAAGTACAGATGTAAAAAGTGCATGTGAGCTAAGTCTAGTCAGTACCTAATTGCTGCTGGGAACTTCACTTTCAAAACTGAAATAGCTTCTCTAATATTTCAGTCTTGGAAAAATATGTGAGATAGATTCACAGGAAATAATTGTCCTCAAAATCTCTGTAAGCTGTACATAGGCCACCTCTTGAAATCTGTGAAAATCTCTCTGGGACTTTGAGTTTGATTATTACAGCATTGCACCTTAACTTAAGTAATTCAACAGAGATAAGCAAAATATTGCTGTATATTGTATAACTAGTCTAAGTAATAAAATTAACACTGGCCATATGACTACTAATAGTTTTAAGTAAGAGAAGATTTTACAATAAAATCTTTAAACAAGGGCTAAAATGTTATGTTCAAAAGTTAAATCTATATCCTTAGCCATATCTGGTCTTTAACCTTCTGTTTGAAATTAATTCATTTTTGAAATATTAGTGAATTGGAGATTACTTTTACGGAAATGTAGAATAGAATATCCTACGTGGCATTACGTAGCTCAGAGACCCCAGAATCCTACACAACACACATATACCATTAGATGCAATATTAGAAAATCACACCATTGGTGTCCTGTTTTTACCAGTCTTCCATTAGGTATATAATGGAATTCTTGGCTCTGTGATTTCATAAGCAGTCGGTATCAACAACTTGAAGCATGCCATCAAATTCCTTTAATGCAACTAAGTACACAGGGGTGAAAAGTGCAACTATAAAATAAGCTGTACATTCTAGTAAGAAAAAAAATCCTTTATTTCATTGACACATCTGTAAAAACAAGAACCCTTCCACACCTACTGCTCTCTAGGAAAGATTCTATCATTCTGGCAAATTACACTGTGAAAATGGCAGCATCTGAGGACATTAATAGTAAGAAAGCTATATACCCTGAGCTGGACATTGGTGCTAACCTGGACATCCTGACAGTGCTACAGCTATTAGAGAAGCTGTGATTAAAATCATCTATTGAAACGTTCTTAATGCAACCGTAACTATTTAGGCTTCACAGATACTGGGTTGCTTAGCATCCACAATAAGCCATGATGAAACTCTAGAACAAACACAGGTAAATCTGAGTGCCATGGATGATCACTGTTGGTGAAGTAACCATTGACAAGTGGTATGAAGGAATGGAGTACAAAGTAGAAGCCAAGACACTTTTAGAAACAAAGTTTGCTGAAGTGCTGAACACAAGCCCCTTTAAGCCATTCACAATAATGTGAGTCCATTGATCTCTGAAGGCACCCAGCTTAAAGGATGAACTACCCTACCAGATCATACTAAGAATATTGAATGAAGGAGATAAGGCATACATGCCATGCATCATTAAAGAATGGAGACCATTCTCTGTATGTGAGAGCAAAGTCTGCCACTTCCAGGGTTATTTAATGGTCATATTAAAGGCATGGAGATTCTGTGCTAATGTATTGTAACTATGTATAAAAATGGCATATCAACATTTTTATCATACCCAGCAATCTTGCATATAAAATGGAAAGACAAAAGGTCTGTTTGTTGATTTTTACGATGAAGGAATAAAATTTCCTCAGGACAGTATAAATTTTGGAGTGATTGCAAATGAGGCAGTTCATGTATGTGGGTAGGGAAGGAACAGCTGTGCAACTTTGTAAGCCCAATAGAGTACTCTAAATGGCACAAAGGTCCAGAGAAATGTGTGGTGATCTCATTGCTCTATAGTAACTATAGTAATGCACATCTATGCAGTTCAATATCTACTGACTCCATGGAGGTGGATGGTGAGGTCTGGTTCCAAGGAAATGTTTCCAGCTGCAATACCCATGATGAACAACCATGACAAATTAGATGCTAATATGGAAGACTTGGACCATGAAGATGTATGGAAGATGAAGATGGTATAGCACTTAGAGAAGGTCAATTGCAGTGTGCTTCAGCAGTCAAAAGGGATACCGATGCACTTCTGCACACCCAGTAGGGCCTTCTCTGGTAGGGAACAAATGGACATAGGCAGAAAAGGAAAATATGTTTACCTTGACATTGGGGGCTAGAGCTGTAAACATATGCATATTATATGCCATTCTCAAATCCTGTAGTGTGCCACAGGGCTTTTGTGTAGTGCATCCAGCACACTGTTGTACAGGAATTAGGCCAAAAATGACAAGGAAAGGCACTATCCCCTTGAAATCATTGGCAGCTTAACAAGAGGAAGGAACAATAAAGCAAGTACGAATTGTTTACTTCGTGGTATTACCACTATAGATGCAAACTCATAAAGCTAATTTTCATACTGTTGTTGTTATCACTGCTGTTAGTGTTGTTGATTTTTTATTATGTTCAAACTTTATCATCTAAATGTCAGGGTTTATCTTTGTCATGGAATAGATAGATGTTTAGTGACCGGTTAAAAGGTCATAAGTTGAACATGTTCTTTGGGCAAAAATAAAATATGTGTAACAAGTATACAAGGTTTTAAAGACACTTTGAGATGGGGAGGTCTTACATAAGGATAGGGGAATGGTGTATTTTTCACACTAGCTAGATTATGGACATTTGCCTAAATTAACAGACCATACCTTCTTTGCAGATCTATTCATTAAAGAACAGATGGCTGGAAAAGACAAAAATGAAAGTGTTTGTGGCAGGTTACTTCACTTCTTCTTTTTCCGGCTCTTTCCGGTTAGAGGTCACTACAGCGGATCATCTGTCCGCTCATGATTGGCAGTGGACTTTTACGGTGTCGAGTTGCCAGCCCAGCGCCCAACCTTCCACAGAAGGCACACACACATGCACTCACACCTAGGCCCAGTTTTGAGTGTCCAGTCCACCTACTGCATGCAGGTGACTTCACTGCTGTACCTAATTATGTTAGAGATGCATGTGACACTAGGGAAGAACACTTTGTTAAAGTACAGAAATTAATTGAGGCAGCATGTGAACATCTATACCCCAGTGATGTATGCTGCCTGCTGTACCCAATAGATATTGTCTTTACATATTTAATATTACAACCCAAATGGTTTATCTGGGACCTGGGAGTAGGACTGACTGCAGCCTCATGTTTCATCCTTTGATGGGGTTCATTCCTATAGTGTTTATCATAACTGACCTTTGTATGGTCAATGGGGTAGTATTAACTCTGGTAGCTCAAGTAAAAAATTATCTACAGCAGAAAGACTGGAGGCTATATCCCATATCCTAGAGGGTGCAGGGATCAAAATGATGATTCAGGAGGGAGTCACCACGTATTTATCTCAAAAGTTGCATATAGCAGGTTCAATCCATGTATAGTGGGAGTCATTTAAGCTTGAGCGAAATGATGCATGCAAACTGGCAAAAGCCATACTAATGAGAAACTATCAGGAAAGGGTCCTCAAGCTCAAGAGACAGGTATGTTCACGTGGAAGAAAAAGACTATGAGGTTTAAGAACCATTAAGTTCTGACTCAGTATGGGAGGGGGGGCTTTATATACAAATGAGTCTTTTAAAGAAATATAAGGCCTTCTGGGTAGAAAGAAAGAAATTGAAGGTAGTAACTATTAGCATAGAGGTTAAAAGCTGGAGGATGGCAGCAGTCATACCTAGTAGGGGGCAAAATGTAAAGTGTGTTGCACATGTAAAGGAGAGCAATGGATTATTCCAGAGATTCTACAGTGCATTATACACTGATGTACGTTTCCTGGAGGTTGGCTGGCATGCTTAGCAGTTTATGAAGGTAGTTAAGATATCAAAGCTGTCAGATGCCTATAAGAAGGCAATGGATGCCTACATACTTATCAAAAAAGTTAAACAAGAAGTCAATGACTCCCAGAAGAGTAGTCATTTAGACCAGACGGTATAAATGTATAACTATATATTGCTCTAAAGGGCATGATATCACCAGAGCTGGTACAATGTTCTGTTTTTTTTTTCAGCAAATGGGGGATATCAGTTTCTCATCCTGCACATCAATAGTCACAATATTTCTTAAGAAGGGTATAGGTGTGACATTTTTCTTAAATGTAGCTTGAGATCTTTACTGAACAAAGGAACGTCTTCCAATGTTAAAAAAAAAAAGAAAAAAAAAAAACTTTAAATATAGCCCAGATGTTCTTCATTCCACATTGCTGCAGTCCTAACTATTGGGTAGTCCGCTGTCCAGTCGGCCCGAATACCAAAGTATATGGCTGACGTCGGTCAGGGCGCATTAGACTGACGTCAGTACGTCAGGGTACTAATGCGCATGACCGACGTCATATCCTCAGTCTTTTTTGCCGCATGGTCCGATGCAGAAGCAATTTTGCGAGTGCAGGTTGGCGTTCTGAAAGTTTCTGAAGTCAGAGTTTCAGACCGAATCAAAGTTGGCTAAGTACCCGTTGGGAATATTTTGGTTTTTCTTGCCTCAGTATTTAACCGGATGTCAGAAAAAGTGAATAACTGTATTTCTTGTGGGAAACAGATACCTCATAGGGATTACCATACTTTGTGTATACCTTGTTTAGGGCCTGAGCACGACGTTGTTGGATGCCGCTCTTGTGCTAGATTTAACAAACGCACTATTAAGAGAAGGTTAGACTGTGCCAGGTTAGTGTTTGGGAAGCGTTGTAATTATAAAATGCCGCCGGATGCTCCGGCGCCGGCTTCCGCTAAAAAACGCAAAGATAAAGCAGCAAAGCCTAGAATGGAGGAACCGACAGTCCCAGACGTCGGTTCTTTAGAAAGCTCAGTGGAGCCGGAGGTTTTGCCAGGTGTTTCTTTGGAGTCTCAGGGAGAGACTTTACTGTTACAGGATGTTTCCTCTCAGGAAGTAGGCCAGGCTGAGGGGGCTTCTCAGGTGGCTGTTCTTCCCTCTCTTCCTAAGGTGGTTAGAGCCTCCCCTTCTGTTTCCAAGGCTTCTTTGAGGGGCAGGCCAAGTTTAGCTTCAGTGGGGGTTTCTCCTAGTGCTTCTGGGTCCTTGCCGAAGAAACATATGCTTAAAATGGCAGAGGATTTGATTACTATGATAAGGGGTTCTATGCCCCCTCCTGATAAGAGGCCTAGGGTGGAACCTGAGTTTGAGAGTTTTGAGCAATGCTCGAGGCTTGAGTCTTCGGCTGAAGACTTGCAGGAGTACCCTCCTTATTCTGATTCTGATGTGGATGATTCTACTCCTTCTGCTTCTCCTCCTGAGGATTTTTCTTTTTCAGAGACTCTGCATTCCATGAGGGAGCATTTTAAATGGGAAGGTCAAGATTTCTCTGATTCCAGGAAAAGGCTTAGGGAATTCTTGTTTTACCCCAGCATAGGCCTTTAGCTATACCTCCTGTTTTGAATGTGGTGGAAGATGTGTTTGCAGAGGCTTCCCTGAATCCTGATTCTTTACCTCCTGCTCCAGTTAAACCGGATAGGTATTATAGGGTGCCTGAAGCTCATAAGTATCTTTTAAGAGTCCTAGGGCAGACCCGAAACTGTCTCTCAGGGGCCTAAAGGTGTGAAGGCCTCAGTTGTTAAAAATCCTGTCCCTCCTGATAAAGAGGCAAGGGCTTTGGATAGATGGGGAAAGAAAGTGTATACTTCTTCCACTTTAGCCATGAGGGCATTGAATTGTCAGTTTCACATGTTAAAATATCAGAATTATCTTCTTTCACAGTTGAAATCTAAGGTGGATCCTCTGGCCGAAGGTATTGAGTGTAAAGAGTTGCAGGATTTAGTTCATGTGTCTGAACAGGTGGGTAAACATTCCTTGCAGTGTGGTTTTGATGCTGTGCAGGCCTCCTCCAGGGTGGCTGCCACTGGTTCTGTTCTTCGTAGGCACGCCTGGTTGAGAGATCAGAATTTAGCTGAGCATGTTAAGACAAGGATTTTGGATGCTCCTTTACAGTCTGATGTGTTGTTTGGTTCGCCTGTGGAAGCAGTTTTGAACAAAATGGAGGACAAGGCTAAGTCTATGCAAACTGTTAAAGACTTTTTGCAGGTGCAGCCTCGAGTTTAGTAGAAATTGGCCTACTAAGGGATGGACTTATCCTGCTTATGATTCCCAGTCTAGGGGTAGGTCTAGACGTGGTAGGGGCAGAGCTCAGGGTTCTTTTAGGCCTAGGACAGGGAGTTCCCTGCTCAGACTTCTGGTGAGGGCAGGGGTCAGTCCTTTCGTAAGCAGACCCAATGACCTGCCTTTTCAGCTGCCAGTTCATTCTCGCCTGGCAGCACCGTTGGGAGGAAGGCTGTCTCTTTTCAAAGCAAATTGGGATTTAATTACCCAAGACAGATGGGTTCTGGATGTTATTCTAGCACGGTTACAGGTTTTATTTCCATACCTTGCCTCTTTTCAAAGGCATGCCAGACATTCCTCCTCTACAATGACAAGAGGCTCACAAGCAGATTTCTCTGTTACTCCAAATAGGGGCCATTCAGCCAGTTCCTGTGCCAGAAAGGGGCCTAGGATTTTACTCTCGCCTGTTCCTAGTACCAAAGAAGGGGAACACGTGGAGACCAATTTTGGATTTATCTACCCTCAACACTTATCTGGACATTCCCAAGTTCAAAATGTTGACGTTACAACAGCTTTTACCTCTGCTGGGCAAAGATCACTGGATGGTAACTTTAGATCTCAAGGAAGCTTACCTTCATGTGCCTATAAGACTAAGTTGCAGAAAGTATCTGCGTTTTCGAGCTGGAAATTCTCATTATCAGTTCTCTGCATTGCCCTTTGGCTTATCTACTGCGCCCAGAGTATTCACAAAGGTTCTGGCTCCAGTGATAGCTTACTTCAGGCTAAAAGGAATTCAAATCTATCCTTACTTGGACGACTGCCTGATTCTGGCTCAAGAAAAGGAAGACCTTCTACAGCATTTGGAATATGTCATAGCAGTGCTAAGATGCCTAGGGTATTCTGTGAACGAAATAAAGTCCAGTCTAGTACCCTCTCAAGACATGTGCTTTCTTGGTGTGAGACTGAATACAGCAGCCCAGATGGCCTTTTTAACCCCAGACAAACAACAGAATCTTTCCAGTTACTTCCATCAACTATCTCTTCAGTCCAGGCTGACTGCAAGGACAGTCCTTCAAGCCTTAGGGTTCATGGCATCTTGTATTCTGGTGCTTCCCAATGCCAAACTGCATATGAGGAAGCTACAATGGTATCTCAAAAATGTATGGACACAGCACTGCCAGGATTTGGACACTGTCATTCAAATAATACCTTGCATTCAAAAGGAATTTTGTGGTGGGCTCAGGAATGTCACCTAAACAAGGACTCTGCCACAATGACAGTCAGATTCTAACGACAGATGCCTCAGACATTGCTTCAGACATTTGCTTGGGGAAAAAGAATGGGAAAACAAGACACAGAGCCTGCCAGCCTACAGCATCTACAGCATCTACATATCATCAACATGAAGGAGATGTTAGCAGTCCAGTTTGCTTTAAGGAATTTCTTCTTTACTTTTCAGTGTTGATTCTAACAGACACAGACAACTGTCATGTGGTACATCAACAAACAGGGGACAACATTCTTATTGTGCAGGCAGCAGCAGATTTTATGGGAGACTGACTGGCGCCAGCTTGCAATTAACTCTTCAGGCAAAGGTTTCTGCGGGAGCACAGAACTCTTAGCAGATGTGTTAAGCTGACAAATCATGGAACCCCAAGAGTGGATACAGGAGCTTCATGGAGTTCAGAAATTGGCAGTGACATGGGGAACTCCAGACATAGATCTGTTCGCTTCTCCACTAAACCACCAGCTAAGGGTTGTTTTGCAGTTTCTTCTTCATCACACAGCTTGACTTGAGTGTATGCTTTCTTCAGTTGAAAATCTTTCATGTATGCTGTCCCACTCCTCTGCCTTCTTCAAAAAATGCTACTAAAAGTCAGAATAGACAAGATTCTTGATTTTAATAGTCTAGCACTCGGCAGCACTGGTACCCATTACATAGGAGAGGAGTTTGGAAGCCTCTTGGGCCTTACTTTTACCCATCCACCTGTGTCTCAAAGGAAGTCGGTCACCTGCAATGTGTCAAGCTTCACTCTCTCTTCCCAACTCTGTGGCATCTTTTGTTGAAAGAGACAGTAGGTCTCTTTCTCAACAAAGTTTTGAAATTAAAATGATGAACCAGGAGACCTAGTACAAGGAAAGTGTGTATGCAAAAAAATGGAAGAGATTTTTATTTTGAGTGCAGCAAACAATTTTGGAGATTTGAGCCAAATTTGAGTGTGGCTCTTCAAATACTTACTGAGTTACTGGACAAAGGTTTGTCTTTCTCTTCCATTAAGATTCATGCTGCAGCCATTTCAGCTCATTGTGACCCACCATGACCCTCTGAGTTGTTTTGTCCTTTCAGATTTTAGAGGGGCAAAGCAACAAGCAATAAGAAGAGGAAGGCCCCTCCTACTCCCTGCTTGGTCTTCTACTTTGTCTTGGGATCTCAATTTCTACTACTCTGAACCCTTCACTTACTGCTGAAAACTGATGTGAATTGAGATGGATGGATCATTTTTGTTACTTCTGTTTTGCAAGAAGGGTTTCTGAGTTGCAGGCCCTTATGGCAGTGGAGGCTTTTTTTTTTTTTTTTTTTTCTTTTCATAAGGATAATCCTTTATACTTCCCCTTCCCCCCCTGGGGTGTGGGTGGTTTCTAATTTTTAAAAAAAATTCATTTGCCTACCTTTTATATGCATCCCCAAAAAAAAAGGGAAAAAAAGATTGCACACTTTAGATGTACACACAGGCAATGCTTATTATTTGAGCAGGACTAAGGATTTTAGGCAGTCTCAGCAGTTGTTTTTTTTTTTTTGCTTGAGTTCAAAAGGGCAAGCCTGTCAAAAACAAACTATTTCTAGGTGGATTGGGTGTTGCATTGCATTTTGTTATTCCCATCATGGCAAGGAGATTCCAGCTGGGATTAGGCCTCATTCCACTAGGGCTACTGCCACTTCAACAGCATTTCTAAGGGAGTGGCAACAAAGGATATTTTGGAGGCAGCTACTTGGAGTTCAGTGCATACTTTCTCTAAGCATTATCACCTTCCTCTCTACTCTAAGTCTAGGGCTGGTTTTGCCACAGCTATTTTGCAAGGCATGTTGTCAGTTCCTGCTTCCTTATGATTTGCCAGCCTCCCTTACCTCTGCTTTGGGATTCTACCCAATAGTTAGGACTGCAGCAATGTGGAATGAAGAACATAGTACAGTTTTGTACCTACCATAAATGTAGATGTTCGAGGATCCACATTGCTGCAGTCCAATTTACCCTCCCTCCTTCCCTCTGTGTTTAGGGGTGATTGTGTAGGTGAAGTTATTTTCTGCTGTTATTGTATATATTGTATATATATATATTTTGGTGCAGGTATGTTGGGAATTTTTGGCTTTTGGCCTTATCTTTTCAGGGTCTTCTGACATCTGGGGCAAGAAAAGACTGAGGATATGACGTCGGTCATGCGCATTAGTACCCTGACGTACTGACGTCAGTCTAATGCGCCCTGACCGACGTCAGCCATATACTTTGGTATTCGGGCCGACTGGACAGCGGACTACCCAATAGTTAGGACTGCAGCAATGTGGATCCTCGAACATCTACATTTATGGTAGGTACAAAACTGTACTTTTCCTTGCTAAACCTCAATGACAAGTTTTCTGTGAAGATTTTGTCTGGTAGGCTGGACGCACTGCTCCCAGAGTGAAAATAACACACACAGGTGAGGTATATGAAGGGGTACAGCAACACTGAGCACCTTTTTTCACTGTGCAGCTGTATATACAGGGGCTACACAGCATCCAACAGTCAGAGGTAGTGATATTTCTTAACCTCGAGAAAGGCTTTCATGCCCTTTCTGGAGAAATATTTGACAACAGTTAAAACCCTCTACAAGGCTCCACATGTATATGTGCTAACAAATGGCATGGTATTATTGGCAATTCTACCTGGGAAGAGAACCTGCAAGAGTTTCCCTCCATCATCTTTTCTAGCTACTGTAGAGATATTAAAAAAGTTATTAATTGCACCCCAAGTCGTAACTGATTTGCCACTACCCTTTATGGAAAAAAAAACAATGTCCTTATGTTTATCCATTACTGCATGATTAAATAGGATAAATGACAGTTTGAAGGTGTTTGTCATCCTCTCCGGCCCCACAATGAATGCTTCAAAGACTGATCTATTTCAAGTCAACCATGCAGCTTCATCCCTGCAGCATGAAGGGGTAGATACCCTTCTCATGTTAACTTAAAAGAACCTAAATATTTAAGTGTTGCTTTGCATCTTGTCCTACAAGATGTGCTGACTACCAACTTGAAGAAATGTGGCTCAAGATATGCATGGGTAAACTCATGTTGCTGACTGCACCTTACCTTAATGGGCTGTATAACATAAGCAGGATTGGTTACATCATCTTTTCTATTCATTTACATACATAGCAATCCCATGGCAAAAACCTTATATTAAGAAAATGTATTTTATCTTGACTAAATTCACATTGGTTATGAAAAAGAAGAGGGCAAAGTGAGCAGTTCAGAGTAGGGCATGCAGGTATGTCAGGAATGGGCATCCCAATGCAGGGCCGACAGGTATGTTAGGACTGAGCATCCCAGTGCAGGGCCCACAGGTATGTCAGGACTGGGCATCCCAGTGCAGGGTCCACAGGTATGTTAGGATTGGGCATCCCAGTGCAGGGCCCACGGATTTGTCAAGACTGGGCATCCCAGATTAGGACCCCCCATGTATGTCAGAATTGGGCATCACAGATTGGGGAAGATCTGTCTGAATATTCACACTGTCCTACTTCTTCTCACTGAACCATGACCTCAATCTTAGGCATATTTAGAGGTGAATCCTGAAGGCCTACTCTCCCTGGGGAACGGTCTGGTACACCAAATCACTCCAATTACATCTCAAGGGTAGCACTGTGCATTAAACCCATAATGCCATAAAACAACTGTTAAATGTGATAACGGGAGAGGACATATGTGGAATGACAATAGTGATACGGGGAGCCTGCACTTTTAAGTAGAAGTGGTCCCAATGAAAAATGATGAGTGGGAAGAGAAAGATAAGGTAGCTGTCAGATGCAACAATACTCCAAGAAAAAGGAAAGGTCATAAATAGCTTTGGGAATCTGCAAGTGACTTGGAGACTGAACAAGCAATCATTCTAATAGTTTCCCAGTCACCCTCACTTCGATTTCATTTATACCTAAACTGGCCGCACCTACACTCCAATCACACAACTCCTTCTCCACACACCACCCACCCACTCAACACACCAACTAACAGACACACAACCATCTTCATTACCACCACATACTCCACCCCTTCCTCTATTACTCCCACCTCATCTCACTATCCCAACTCCACACCATTCCATTAAACCCACCTCCAAATACCCATAACAGCCCAGGTTCACACTCCCCTTTTCTAACCTAACACTTCTACTTCCAAATTTTTATACTCTTGTTAAACTCCCACAGTCTTACCTAAACAACCCATCATCACTCTCGCAGCATAACCCTCATCCTAATCTTCTCTCATTAAACACTACACAGTTATGCCTCTTATATTCAACATCTTTCTCCTCACTTGTAGTTTCTACTTCTCTCTCCTTCTAAGACTGTCATCAATTCAGGCAACTCATCTCCCTTCCCCACCCTCTCCTTCTACTTCACCCTTCTCTCACACCCTCCCCAGCTATTCTGCAATCTGTTGTAGTCTTTATAAAACTGACAGTCTTACAAAAGAAACTGATCCTCCTCACCACACAACACAGCCTTCCTCACTACCAAGTCCATAAATACCTCCACATTCTAAAAAAGAAACCCCTACCTAGCAGTTCCCCAATTCTCTGCAACCTACTCCTATGGGGTGATATACACCCTAACCCTGGCCCATCACCACCCAATCATAATTGCTCTAATTCCATTAAATCCCTGAAATTCAGCACAATTAATCTCCAAAGCGTTAGAAACAAAATTCCACAACTACATGCATGGTTAAGTCAACACAAACCTGATTTTACCGCCATTACTGAAACCTGGCTAAAACCATATATCAGAGATTCTGAATTTCTACCTCCCAACTACTTCTGCCTCAGAGCTGACAGACTTCATAAAAAGGCGGAGGCATCTCCTTACTATTCCCAAGTACCTTTACAGTAATTCCCTATTCTAAACCAATTCCCCTCTTTTCCACTGCAGAGCTACTTGTCACCTTCCTAAAACTAAAGAACTGCAATAACCTGTGCATCATAGTCATATATATTACCCCAGGCAAAAATACTCCTATTCTAGAAGAAATACTTGCCTGGACAACTAACAACATAAAAAATGAAACTATTATTCTAGGCGACGTTAATATCCATTGGCTTGATATCTCCAATAATAACCCCTCCACTAATATCAACCTTCATATTTACACTCAGCTAATTTCTGACATCACCAGACCAGACAACAAAAACAACAAAGGATCAATCTTGGATTGGATCTTGGTTACTGATCCTGACAAAATTACCTCTACTGGCACACTCCCTGACAGTATTAGTGACCATTCTCCAGCGTTTATAATACACAAGCCCACCTAATTACCAAACATTCACCAATATCGACATACTAGAGACCTATCCCACTTCTCCCTAAATACCTTCACTGACATCCTGCAGAACACTAACTGGAGTGCTCTGAAATCTCTTCCAATCAGTAAAGCTGTGGAATTCTTTAATTCTACATTTCTCAAGATCCTAAATAGTCTTGCCCCACTCCTGCTAAAAAGAATTAAAGCAAAACATGCTAACTGGCTTGCAAACTCCACAAAGCAAGTTATGTCTTCTAGGGACAAAGCCTGGAAAGCCTGGCTAAAAATTAAAACACCTTCCAACCTCATGCAATAGAAACAACTTAGTAATCAGGCCAAATGCTTAGTTGTCAGAAATAAAAAAGAATACCTCCAAGCTATACAAGACCAGCATAGACAAAACCCCAATAAATTCTGGGGAGCAATTAACTCCTTACTCCAGCCACGTAGTAACAATACTCCATGCCCAAACCCAGAAAAAACTCCATCAGAGCTAGCCTCCCTCTTTACTACATACTTCATTGACACCCATTGCCAAACTTACCACTACCTTCCCACCCATCAACCCAGTAACACCATCAGAACATACCCCTTCAAATCCTCTACCTCTTTTCTCACTATCACTTATTCCCACATCTACCATCCAAAAACATCTTCATAAACTAAAACCATGCACTAACGCCCCAGATAACTTATCTGCAGAATGCTTACAGCCTGCAGCCTCCTTCATTGCCTACCCTATCAGCATTCTCCTCAAAAGGTCCATTCAGGAATCATGCCAACCTGATACCTGGAAAAAAGCATTTGTCCTCCCTCTTTGCAAAGGTGGTTGCAACCCTGACATCTCACACTTCCAACCTATCGCCATTCTTTCCCCCATCTCTAAAATTCAAGAGAAGTGCATTCCCATGCAGCTCCTAAGTCACCTGGTAAAACAGATTCACTATACAATCTCGAAATACTGAAATGTTGAATTTCAGTATTTCGAGACTGAATAGTCAAAAAAACGCATACACGAAAAACCACAATCACGAATACTACAATCGCGACCATTCACACACATACACACACACACCAGGACATAATCACACACACATATACACATGTAGTGGCAGAACAGGTAGCTTACATCCTTCTAAGTTGGAAACTGCTGATTGAGGGCTCAGTGTCTGTTATTCTAAAAGTGTATTAATTCTGTTTTAAGCACTTGGGCTTCAGTCCTGTTATTTTACATTAAGAGGGTTCGTGGTCTGCACTCTTGTGGGAGGAGAGGCTGGACTCTGCCCTTCTGAGCTAGGAATTTCTGGTTAAAGGCTTATAGTGTCTGCATATTTGAACTGTTTCTTACTGAAATTGGTACACCTTGTTTGCTGTAGCATAGACTAGATCCAGGCCTGCTGAATCTAGCTTTGTTTGTATGTTTGTTGTTTGTTTGCTTGTTATTTCCCTGAAACACTAATTCCACCAAAAACGTGGCTTTTCAGCACTTCTGTGGATCCCTAGTGATATCTGCATTGCTTACTGTACTTATTTCCTTGTTTCACTTGAAAGAAAGTTACTGTTTGTCATTTTTGCATTTAAGTTACCTTTAACACATTGCATTTAAGTTACCTGGCACTTGCTCACTAAGTCAGCACTAAAAAATTAAAAGCACTACACCCTCACAAACTCCCCTTGAGAACCTTGTTCCCCATTGGCCCTTTTTTCAATTATAAAGGAATTCCCAATGTTATTCTAGCATGTCCAAAGGTCAGTTGTCAATCTCCTCTCCGGTCCAGCTGGTGAATCTGGGAATCTTGAGGCAATGTTACAACTGCCTCATGTACACAGACAACCCTCTCCTCCTCCCAACAAATTCCAACACTTGTGAGAGATGCAACCATATAGCCAAACTGGAGGCTAAGCTCCCTCAACTCAGTAAGGGCGTAACCAGTCAGGAGGAGAAGGAAACCACACTCACTACAATTCCAGTCTCACATAGACCTACCACGACAGCAAACCAAACACATAAACACACAAAAACATACTCGGAGGCTCTAAATAAAAATCTGCCTAAGCAGCAGAGACCTCCAAAGCAGACACCCAAGCAACCGCTACCCCAAAACAAAACACATGCAACACATAGCTCACAAAGCCAGTGTGACAAACAGTCACAGCCCTTAAGGCTAAACAACACATCTGATACACTTGTAATAGGTGACTCTATCGTCAGGCACACTGACATCCTGCTCACCAGGCTGGACAAGGAGAAGGTCACGGTGAGCTGCCTGTCGGGCGCTAGGATCCACCACATAACACAAGCACTCAGGTCACTCCAAGGCAAGTCCAAATATGACTCAGTCATTGCCCATGCTGGTGGTGTGAATGACCTGAGACGTACCTCCCTGGACTACATGAAAAGAGACATAGAGGAGCTCTGTGAGCATGTAGCCCAGGCCGGTATGACCCTGACCTTGAGTAGCATCTTACCCTCACCAAGAATGATGCCACAATATGAAGACAAGATGATCAATTTCAACAATTGGCTTAAGTATTGGTGTCATTCAAAGGGGATCCAATGCGTCAGCCTGGGATGACATGCTCGACAAGCCACGATGCTTCGCTAGGGACGGCTTGCACCTGTCACCCTTGGGATTTTGGATATTGGCAAAGGCTCATGCTACCCCCATAGTGCCTTTTTTAGGCAAGGCTCAAAAGACAAACTCACCTCCATAGGTATCACAAGGGATAAGAAACTAAGAGTAATGCTACTCAATGCCAGAAGTCTAAACCTCAAGATGCACGCACTCGAAACTCTCCTTAGCATGGAGGACATCGATATCTGTGCAGTAACAGAAACCTGGTTCAAGGCTCCCGAGAGCACCCCAGCACTACCAGGTTATACCTCATACCATGCTTTACGGCCTCAAAACTTGGACTGAGCCACAAAAGGAGGGGGAGTATCAATATTTGTCAAAGATACCCACACCTCCAGGTTGGTGGCACAGCACAAAGCATCAGAGACTATCCATGTGCAACTAACAGTGGGTAAAACTGCTTGTAGAAAGCAAGGTGAGGCCGATGCCAATGAGGAGATGAAAACAGGCTCCAAAACAAAACTTTCAGGTACCAACCAACTGCAAAAAGCCACAACACGAACTCTGTAACAAACACTGCTTTATTGACCTAGGTTTCGTCCTTCCGAACTTCTTCAGAATACATGCTATCATTGCAACTCACTCATTTTATACATTGTTGATTATTCAATAATCATTCAATTAATAGCCTAATTTCCCGCCTTGAATCCTTAAAAAGGAAATGGCATTGTTTTAAAAAAATTCATCATGTTTAAATGCACTACATATTCATTCATCTCTACCTCATATAAACATATACCTAAATAATTATGCATTAATCCACTTAAAAACTACTTATAAAGTATCCAAATAGTATATTTACAAATCTATAAAACTACTTATTTTTACAAATACATATATAGGACCATATTTGATAATGGATTTATCCAATATGTATTGATAATGCTTTATACCCATACAATTGCAAATATACTCAGCTGGAACCTAAATATTATTAAATATTATTAAATGTTCTTTGTGAATATTGTATATACAATTATATGAAATTGTTATATGGGTAAAACTGCCTTCCAGTTTATAGCCTGCTACAGACCACCCACCCAAACCCGGGAACCCCACTCGGCCTTCCTGAGAACACTGGAAAATATGAAGGTCTCTCCAAACACCATTATATTGCGTGACTTCAACTACCCAAACATAGACTGGGAGCATTACTCTAGCTCCAACACCTTAGCCCAAAGGTTCCTAGAATTTATAAACTCAAATGCTATGGAACAACTTGTTACCACTCTCAAAAGAGGGGAAAACATACTGGACCTGATCATCACCAACATGGGGACTCTATGCTCCAGACCAGAAGTGTATCCCTCACTGGTAAGATCAGACCATAAACTAATCTCACTGGATATTCACATCCCGACCCCACCCGCTGCCCAGAAAACCACAGTGAAAAACTTCTCTAAAGCAAATTTCACACTCCTCAAAACCGAGGTGGAATCCTTCAAAGCCCCCGGGCCTGTGGAAAATACTGACCCAGACCACAGAATCCTTTATAAACGCATTCTATGAACACCTTCAGGAATGCATGGATCATGCAATCCCAAATAAAACCAAGAACCAATCCTCCAAAGGCAGACATCCTGTCTGGTGGACCCCAGCCATAAACAAACTATACAATAGAAGGAGGAAGCTACTACATGATAGAGCAAAATCCCAACAAAAGAAGGCATCTCTGATCAGTATTAGCAAAAAACTACGGGCACTCATAAAATCGTCTAAGGCCAGCTTCGAGAGAAAAATTGCACAGGACACTAAGGAAAATCACAAGGCTTTCTTAGTTATGTTAGGAACCTGGGTGGGAATTCCCAGATATGCTCATAATTAGTCCAAAATGACAAAAAATACACCGAACCCACAGACATTGTCAACATCCTAGCTGACAGGTTCAGCGCAAACTTCTCCCCCCCCCACCAAAAGGGCAAATATCTATCCCAGCAGAGTGCTGCCCCCTTGACATCTCAGATGGTCAGGTAAGAGCCGCCCTCTCCAAAGCAAAAAACACAGCATCAATGGGACCAGACGGTGTCCCAGGCTGCGTCCTACATGAACTCCAAGAAGAGCTAAACCCAAACATAAAACTACTGTTCAATCTCAGCCTTACTACAGGATATGTACCCAAAGAATGGCATACAGCAACAGTGGTCCCTCTCCACAAAGGTGGTGCCTCAACGGATCCTGGAAACTATCACCCCATAAGCCTGACTAGCTTGGTCTGCAAAGCTATGGAAAGGATCATCATGGACCTCATAAATAAAGATATTGGGGACCTACAGACACTGGATCCTACCCAGTTCAGCTTTGTTAAGGGCAGATCCTGCCTCTTAAACCTGGTCGATTTCTTTGAAACAGTCACCAAGGCCATTGACGAGGGGAAGGTGGTCCACACATCCTACCTGGACCTCGCAAAAGCCTATGATACAATACCCCACTCAGGCATTATAGATAAGCTCACCAGCTTAAATATAAACCCCTATGTCACTAGATGGGTTGCAAACTGGCTCAAGGACAGAACCCACATGGTTAGAATTGCTGGAGCCATGTCAGACTCCAAACCAGTTACAAGTGGCATTCCACAAGGCTCAGTCCCGGGACCTATCTTGTTCGTTATATATTTCTCATAGGTACAGGCCAACACGGAAGTACTGTGGCTGACCAAGTTCGCAGATGACTGCAAACTGGGCGCCATAATCGACTCTCCAGCCAACACAAGCATCCTCCAAAAGGGCCTCATAGAAACAGACAACTGGTGCCAGAGCCAAGGCCTCAAGCTAAATGCCAAAAAGTGTATAGTCATGCCCTTTGGCAAAAACAAAGTGCCCACAAATTGCCACATAGGTGGTAATCCATTAAGTACAGAAGAAGTAAATAGGGGCCTAGGGACCCAAGTTGATAGCAATCTCTCATTTGACAACCACGTGGCCAAAGTGGTTAGGAAAACATTTTATATAGCCCACCTAATCATGAAGGGATTCACATCTAGATCAGGGGAGGTCATCGTGCCTCTTTACTCATCCTTCATCAGGCCCATAATTGAGTACAATGCCCCTTTTGGGATGTACCTTACCAGACACCTGCAGCAACTGGAAAGACCCCAAAAGTACCTCACCAAGAGGATTAAAGGGCTCAAACAGATATCATATGCTGCCCGGTTAAAGAAAATCCAGCTCTACTCAGTGCCATACCACCTGCTCAGAGGCAAACTGTGCCTGACGTATAAAGCCATGTCCAACCCAGAATTAATAGACATGCTGCACCTCAGAAAATCCAAATCCCATCGAGCTACGTGCTTAAGAGGCTTGAACCTCAGCACTGAAATAAATAGGACATGCTGGAGGGACAGATTCATAACCCAGAGGCTCCCTTCACTCTGGAATAAAATCCCAGTCCAGGTTAGGCAGAGTCTCTCATTGACTCTCTTCAAGAGGAATCCTAATGAGTGGTTGGGAGATCGTAGGTTTACCCCGGGTATCACTTCTGTGTCACTGTTAGACAGAGGCTCAGTATACTAACCTCGAAAAAGGGCATAGCAAAATTAATTTAAAATGGGTGGCGAAAGCCAAACACACTCTGGCTAGGCTTATAAATGCCCTAGGGCAGATAGCCTAGTATGAACCTATGAACCTACCTAACTAAACAAACATAACAACACACACAAACATACTTAACCTACCTATAAGAGGGGGGAAAGCCCCCCTGCACCCCCCACACCCCCTTATTTATATATTCTAACTCTGAGGTTGCACTAAACACACAAGCACACAACAAACACCACTACACACACTCACACACATTAAAATCCCTACCCATTGTCCTCAAACACACAACACTTACCTGACACCCCAAATAAATCCACAAACCGCACCACACGTCACGAACACAACGCCATGATAGTGGTGGATTCGACATTTGCGGATTCGGCATAGTGAAGTTTCAGTTAACTGCACTTTCCACTGTTTGGTCTCGACATACTGAATTTCAACATTTCAGTATGTCAAGATTGTCTAGTGTATCCGGTAAAACACCAACTCCTTTCCCCCACTCAACATAGCTTTAGGCCCCGATATAGCACCAACACTGCCCTTATTTCCTTCTTAGACACAATAAATATAGCTCTAGATGCTGGCTCCTTTGACGCTGCCCTCCTTGATCTGACAAAGGCATTTTACACTATTTTCCACTCCCTACTGCTCACTAAACTCTCTGACCTGGGTCTGTCTCCCCTTACCCTACAGTGGTTTTCTAACTATCTCAGCAATATGCAGCAATCTACTGTATGACAGCACTCTTCCCTCCCCTTTCATCAATACAAATACAGGGGTTCCCCAAGGTTCAATTTTGGGTCCCCTCCTATTCAGTATATTTGTCAGTAACTTTCATACCACTATGACCCACTGCACTGTCACCCATTATGCTGATGACTCAACTATCATCTGCTCTTCAAAAGCTGTCATTGTGCTACAACATCTCACCTAAGAAGCATTTACCTCCACCGAAACCTGGATGCCTCAAAACCATCTCACCCTCAACTCCAATAAAACACAACTCTTAATGTTCGCCCCTACAAAATCTACCCCGTTTGACAAGTCACTACTTACTGTTCACTCCCAAAACAACACTATCATCGAAGTTGTCCCTAGTACCAACTTGCTAGAAGTCATCATTGATGACTTTTAACCTTCACATCTATAATAACATAAAAAAAAAACATCAAAAGCTTGGTGCCCTTTACAAACATAGCTGTTTTCTTAGTCTCTGCAAAAAAGACCCTGGCATCATCCTTCCTGCTTCCAACTCTTACTATATTATGCCCCCATCCTTACCAATCTACAATCCTCCTTAAAAACTAAACTTGACTCTTGCTACAACAAAGTCACAAAATTTGTTATGAATGCTAAATTTTCAACCCACCACTGCTCCTCTCTGCATGATCTAAACTGGCTAGAATTCCCTCACCTATCTCACTTATCTACAACTAACTGCAGCCCACAAGATAATCTGTCGACCTGAAACATGCCCTTCTCTCTCCTCCATACTGACTATGTACCATCCTAATCACCACCTCAAGTCTGCAAACAAAATGCTAATGAGTGTTGAGAAACCTAAGCTCTCAGCCAGCCAAATGTTGTATTTTCATACTGTCTCCAAGTTGTGGAATAATCTCCCTCCTTCACTCAGGACTATCAGCAACCCTGGCACCTTTAAAAAATCCCTCAAATTACATCTCTCCTCCCACTGGCTATACTTCTGCACCCCCACATGTAACCCCAACTCCTGACTTCTCTCTCTCTCTCTGCAGTCTCAACTTTAACTACTCTGTTACAAACAGTTCTTCTTCTTCATCTCTACCATAGTGACCTCTTGCTGTCTCTCTCTTCCTATAGCCCTGCTGCTATCTGCTTTCTACCCTGTAGTCAACCCACTCTGCTAATAATTTCTACAGAAATATTTATTCTCATGTGTTATTTAAATACTTGTCATCTTTTCTGCAGTAAAAACCGAACGGTGCTGGCAAGAGTTACCTCCAACAACAATAAAATGAACAGTAAAAAACAAAGCAAATCCCCGGGGTGAACTTTCTGTTTCCCATCCACTTATCAAGATTTCACTTGAAAAGGGCCGGTGAGGTGCTCTGCTTGATATGTATGGGAAGTCTATTCCAGAGCATGGGCAGTCTCTGGGTTATGAACCTGTCCCTCCAGCATGTTCTGTTGATTGTGATAATGAGGTTGAGTTCCCTGGAGTGTGTGGTGCAGAGGGATTGAGATTTCTTTAGGTGTAACATATCTAATGGGGCTGGGTCAGACATGGCTTTATAAGTCAAGCAGAGATTGCCCCTTAATAGACAATATGAGATAGAGAAAAGCTGGAGTTTTTTGAGTCTGTCCATGTAGGGTATGTGTTTAAGGCCTAGGATCCTCTTCATGAGGTACTTTTGTGGCCTTTTCAGCTGTTGTAGGTGTTTAGTGAGGTACATGCCAAATGGGGCATTATACTTGATGATTGGTCTAATGAGGGAAGAGGAGAGAGAGATGATGACCTCTTTCTTCCTGGATGCAAAACCCTTGGTAATGAGATGTGACACATAGAAGGACTTTCTGACCACAGTTGTAATTTGGTTGTCGAAGGAGAGGTTGCTGTCAACCTGTGTCCCCAGATCTCTTATAACGCCTTCAGTGCTCAGTGGGCTACCATCAATGTGGTAATAAGTGGGAACTGAGTTTTTCCCAAAGGGAATAATGACACATTTTTTGGGATTAAGCTTAAGACCATGATTTCGACACCAGTCGTTATTCTCAGTGAGGCCTTTCTGTAGGATGTCTACATCACTTGGGGAGTTAATAATGGCTCCCAGCTTGCAATTGGCAGTGAACGTGGTCAGCCAGAGTCCCTCCATGTTGGCCTGGATGTCTGAGAAGTTGATGCCAAACAGGAGAGGAACCAGGATGGATCCCTGTGGGACTCCACTCATGAATGGTCGGCAGTCTGACTTTTAGTCACCTATTTTCACACTGTGGGTTCTATCTGTGAGCCAATTTGCAACCCACCTAGTGATATAGGGGTTGATGCCTAGTTTGGTGAGTCTGTCAATAATTCCTGAGTGGAGAATGGTATCAAAGGCCTTGGCCAAATTGAGGTAGGCTGTGTGAACTGCCTTGCCCTCATCCACAGCTCTGGTGACTGACTCAAAGAAGTCAACCAGGTTGAGCAGGTGTGAACTACCCTTCGTGAAACAAAATTGCTTGGGATCCAGAGTTTGGAGATTTCTATATCCTTGTTAATTTGGTCCATGATGATGCACTCTATAGCCTTACATATCAGACTCATCAGGCTAATGGGGAGATAATTCCCAGGGTCTGTAGTCACTCCCTCTTTATGGAGAGGGATGACTGAAGTAGTGCACCATTCTGTAGGGACAAAGCCTGAGGTGAGGCTGTGACTGAACAGGGCACACAGGTGTGGTGCCAGTTCACTTTGTAGTTCATGTAGAATGCAGCTAGCGATATTGTCGGGTCCCATGGAAGCTGGATTCTTGGCCTTGGACAATGCAGCTTTATCCTGTGCTGCAGTAATGCTGGGTGCCTGGCATTCTACCCGTATTGTGATTGGTCCTTTGGGGGGGGAGGGGTAAAGTTGGCACTGAATCTGTTGGCCAGTATGTTGGCAATATCTGGAGGTACCATTGTACAGTAACTCAGAGCAAATCTGCTATTGCTGTGGAGATTCTTCATATAACTGTAGAAGGCTTTGTGGTTGTTTTCAGTGTCTGCCACAGTTCTGCCTTCATAACTAGCTTTAGAGGTTTTGATGAGGGATCTCAGCTTTTTGTTGAGGCTAAAAAGGGAGTTTTTCCAGTCTTGGGACTTCACCTTTTTCTGCAACACTTTCTTCCTATTGTTGTAGAGTTTGTTAATGGCAGGGGACCACCAGATTGGCTTCCTTTTTTTGGAGGAGAGTGTCCTGCTTCTGTTGATTATGGCTAGTTCTATCCATTTATGTACGTGTTCATACAGTGCAATGGTATAGGATTTAGTAGTCATGCACCTGTGTTCCATTTGCACAGGTGCCGTGAAGTTAGCCACCTCTGTTTTTAGAAGCCCAAAGTCAGCTTTGGAAAAGTTTTTCATGGTGGTTACCTTTGCTGGTGGTGTGGGTGAGATGTGGATTTCCATGGTAATTAGTTTGTGGTCAGATCTAACCTGGGAGGAATTGACTACTGGTGTTGAACAATGGTTTCCCATGTTAGTAATAAGCAGGTCAAGGATGCTGCTTCCTCTAGTGGCAGTAAGAATGAGCTTGTCCAGCGCATTGGAATTAGCGAATACCAAGAAGCATTGGGCAAGTGAATTGGTGCATGAGTAGTTTTCCCAGTTGATGGAGGGATAGTCAAAGTCACCCAGTATGAGAGTGTTGGGTTGGACCCTAATAGTTACCAGGGTGCTCTCTATTAACTCATGTATCAACAGTGAAAGTGTAATGTAGTTGCTCAAAGGTTAAAATTCGTATTTTATAAATCCAGGGTTCAGGCTTCAGTTCTGACTTACCCTGTTGTCTTCATGGAGTTTGCATGTACTCTATTTCTGCAAGGGTTTCCTGACCCTATGTCATTGTCTGTTTCTACCTGTGGACTGAACTTTGACAAATACTTTACAAACTGCTGTTCTATTAACTTTCCATGAATGGGGTAGTATTTAAAAATGTGCCCGATTTAGGGCCATTGTCCCCCCATTATTTTTGTCTTTGTCCTTGGTACTTCAGCAAAGAACTTGAGAGTCATAGAGACTACTCATCTTATTAGGGAGACCAAGGGATCTGCAAGGGACAAGCTTTCTAGTTCACTATAAAAACTATGAAAATTAAAGGAAATATTTACTTGCATCACTTTAACATCACTTTGTACTTTACAATTAATGCATAACACAAGCTGTATTGAAGTGAAGAACAGAGTATTTCATTTTACAGGGGGCTTAGTGTGTCATAATGCTCCTATAAGGCATTACATTCTGCTTTCCTGGGAAGGGGGGCTAATAATGGTTCCCCAGGTGCATTTGCAAACATCTGATTACTAGTCTTTTGTCCATAAGGCATTATACTTTCTAGCACAGTCGTTGAGGTGTTGGCTGGCTTCTATAGATCCAAGACCCATTGATTTTAACTCTTATTTGTTTGCACCATGTAAGTCCTGCAGAATACTAGTGCCATCTGTGCTAGTTGAATATGTGTCTACATTATTTCCTGTTTTATTCTGAATATGTGTCTACATTATTTCCTGTTTTATTCTGAATATGTGTCTACATTATTTCCTGTTTTATTCTGAATATGTGTCTACATTATTTCCTGTTTCATTCTGAATATGTGTCTACATTATTTCCTGTTTTATTCTGAATATTTGTCTACATTATTTCCTGTTTCATTCTGAATATGTGTCTACATTATTTCCTGTTTTATTCTGAATATGTGTCTACATTATTTCCTGTTTTATTCTGAATATGTGTCTACATTATTTCCTGTTTCATTCTGAATATGTGTTTACATTATTTCCTGTTTTATTCTGAATATGTGTCTACATTATTTCCTGTTTCATTCTGAATATGTGTCTACATTATTTCCTGTTTTATTCTGAATATTTGTCTACATTATTTCCTGTTTTATTCTGAATATGTGTCTGCATTATTTCTTGTTTTATTCTACATACAATATTACTATCTGTTTTTACTCACTTTTGTAATTGGTTGTGATTATATTAAACCAGGATGTACCTGATATTGGCCCATGGTGATCAGTGCACTGCCCTGGTAAATAAAGTGAAATAAAATAAAAAGTACTATATATCTGAGCTGGTATTTAGTAACACCATGAACTTGAAACACTAATTATTTTAATAGTCTTGACCTTTTATAACAATGATTTTTGTCAGCTGGTGTTGTTTCATACATTACTTACTATAATATGTAATTTTTTAAACATTTTTGAATGTTTATATTCTACTGCATACACTCTTTTGGTATTTGGTATTGTGTTTTTATCTATTGCGATGGTAGTACTTTGTCTTAAAAGCACTTTAACAGAGAAGTAGTTGAAGTCAAAGGGAATATAAGATCAGAAATATATCAAAGATTAAGCAAGCCAAAGGGTAGAGAATCTAGTAGTTCAGACATTTTTAGCCCTTCTTAAACAATGACTGTTGAAATGTGCAATGTTAAGAACAACTGAACATCTCTGACAGAAACATGCCTATTAAATGTGTTACAAGGGAGCTTCTGCTTATTTTGGCATTGAACATTGTTTCAAATGATATTAAATATGAATAAACAAAGGAATTTTATGACATTATTGCATTTAGCAGAATATCTTTAACACAGACATTTTCTCATATAATTAACGCGCAGATTGTAGTAAATTATGAATATTTTAGTTTGACATCATTTATATGCTTTTTATACTTGTCAAAGTCTGATGCCTTTAGCTCTGAGCTCTCTGACTCAAGTTAAGGTAATGAATAAGTGCAAGGATTTTAGGTGTGTTGTATTGTTCAGATTGCACTAAAAGACATTTTGCAGATCAGTGTCACTGATCAGAACATTTAATGATTATATCACAGAACCTGTATATTATATCTCGCAGTGAAAGTCTGTTTTTGATTTTGTTTTATTTATTATATGTATTTAGTAGGTAGGTGGGGGCTGGTCCTCAGACCTTTATAGCTGCAACTTTGGTCCATAGAACAGCAATTGCTAGTAGCTCAAAACAGAACAATTTAACAAATAGTAAGATATTCAAGAACTTCTAAGATGATTAAAAAAAAACACTAATTAAAGCAAGTTACGGAACATATACAGATATATAGATCTTCACATTCTCAAAATTTAGTATACAAGATAACAGAGCACAGACCATAAAAACAGAACATGAAATCATTTTGACATGGCATTTACAATATGTACATATGAGAAGTTTTTTCCATCATAGTTTAGCAGATGGAAAGTGAATGTTATTTTTTATTTGCACGTTATACTATGATGTGCACAGAGCTTTAGGAGAGGCTTTGTTTAGTACGACAGCTGCTACCTTTTTGCTTAGTTTCCTATCTGCTTGATGTGATTTATGCTTAGATTACCCTTTTTCTTTGTAAGAGGCACATGATGCTACTCTGAAAAAGCCTTCTGTGAGTATACTTTTGAAACTGCCCAGTGTGCCTTCCAGTCTGCTTTCAGATGGTGGATGAATTCATACTGCTGGGGCCAATTTAGAGAAGGCTCTTTCATCTGTAGTGGTTGTAAATATGTGTGTAACCAGGAATATGGCATTATCTGCATCACTTTCATTTTTGTCTGATTTGTGATTTAGACTTTAGTGGTATGTTGTGTTTTTGATTGAGAATTTTGACAATTAGAGAGGAAAAAGGAAAGGTTGCACTTTCACTGACTGGAGCAAGGAGGGCAATTTTACATATTCCATTAATGGTTGTTTGCAGTTTTTGTGCATTTGTACTAGAGTGGAATGTTAATGATGAAATTCTGTGTTCCATTTTGGGTATTAATACATTTTTAGCTAAGTCTTTGCATGTTGCTGGAGTTAGCAGATTAGAGATTTTATAGCAGAATCTGAAGTAGGTAAGGGTTTTGCTAAGGTGTTGTGAATATGTTTGCTGAAAGAAAGTGAGGCATCTGTGGTAAGTCCTAGCTCCTTTTATTACAAGACTAGTGGGAGAGCATTGCCATTCTGATCAGCTATGAACAAGTGGAGATTTTCTGGAAGCTTTTTTTGATGTTTCAAAGATCATAGTTCTGGATTTAAGATGTTAATGTATAGGATAGTTTCATTGGTAAATGTGCATAATTTTTTTTTTAAGTGAGTTGAAATTTGTGCTCAAGAGTGTATAGGTTATGATTTAATTTTAAGGGAGAGGAGAGGATGTCATCTGCATACATAAAGTCAAGGTGTTTGAGGTCTGTGGTGATATCATTAACAAAGAGAGACTAACAATGGACAAAAAAATGGAACGTAGGGGAATCCCTTTATTAAGAATAACTTGAGTAAAAAGAGAGAAGTTGAAGTATACTTGAATGATCTATCATGTAAGTTGGTTTTTATTCATCCTGTTGTTGGGCTACTGAATTAAATTTACAAAGTTTGAAGACTAGGAGATTCTGGTTCATGGTTCCTAATGCCCTACTCATGTCTTTGATGAGCCATCCTGTTACTTTATATTAATTCATGGTATTGTAGACACTGTCTGTGGCACTGTATAGGGTGGTGGTGTTTAAGGCTTTTCAAAACCAGGGTTAGACATCATGCAGAAGATGGTACATATGATGAAAGTTTTCTGAAAGGTATATGTATATCATACACATATTTGTGTGTGATTCCACAGTGAAAAATTCATGCTTCTTTTACAATTTTTTGCAACAGGAATATCATAAGATCGGTCTTTTAAAGTGCACTGCTGTAAACAAATGCATGGTAAATAGGCAGCACATCTGCATCACGATGATGTATAACTTCTCTGCATTTTGTTACCGTTTGTTTGTTTGAGGAATGTGATCTACTGTGCTGCTGATTTGTTACTTGTCTATGAATCTGATGTATGTGAACTAGTAGTGATTCATGAACCTTGTACCAATAAAGGAATGCAATAGCACTCTAAAATACACTAGCAGAACACAAACAATGATGTTCAAAGTATAGTTGCAGCTGTTCAGAACTGAATCGGGCATCAGCTGTATCTAAAATACAAATGAATTAAGAAACTGAAATTATTAATCCATAATGAAAAGAACTCAAATGACAAAATTCTGTACATTTAAAGAGAAGCTTAACCCTTTCTCCAGTTAGCCTCACTTTATTTAATCAGTAACACAACTTTTCCTGTTCTTGCCTTGTTCTTTGATTCTTTGTATTTTGTGAACTTCTCACAAAATAGGGTTAATAGCGCTTCAACTGTCTTATAATCCACTCTGAACATAGAAGCTGAAATTACTAAATAAGTAAACATGCTTCATTTTGCAGCTGTTGAACATTATGTCTATTTTTCATTTGCTCGACTTTCAGGTTCCAACTTTTCATGTTATTTGATGTAACATGACAGTGGGATGGGAAGAAAAAAGCACAATGAAGTAATAGCTAATAGTCAGTTGAGGAAATACAATATTCAATTTACTGTAAGGAATAATGTACAGAAATATGCACTAGTCTATAAAGTTACTATATTACTGTAAGTTTATCTGATTTACAAATTATTAATATTACTTTTGTTTTACTTCTCAGACTGTACTACTTTCTTTAAGTTTTTATTAAATGTTAAATTAATAATCAATGACAAAAACTGCAATATAGAATTTAAATAACAATACAAAGAACAAGAAACAATCAACTAAAGTATTTACAAAGGTGTCTGCTAGATAGAAAACTTACAACGTTCTTATACATCTATCAACTATCCTTGAATGTTCAGTTACTGTTTGTCTAGTAGTTCTTTAGCCTTAGACCGCAGGTTATAAGACAAAGTAATTCTGATGGATCTTGATTTAATGGTCATCAATTCCAAGTAAAATATACCACTTTCTAAAAGCAAGCTCACTGATGTTTTGCACTGTTTCTTAAAAAAGACTGCTGACTGCATGGTAAATCTTAAAAAGGCAAAACTATCCATTAATTTATTGCTAAAATAAACATAGCTGCATGATTATTATGAAAAAAATGTTGTAAGTAGGCTGGATGATCATTGACAATCTACAATGACAGAAATGTCTGATAAAATACTATTTAGTTTTAATGATGTTTAAGACCTGGTGTAGTAGCCCCTAGTCCACTGTGTCTCAGTCTAGCAATGACCTTTAATTACTGGATGCAAGCTTTTCACAATGAGAGAGGTATGCGCCTGCCTGCAATGATAGGTGTGAATAGGTATTTAATTTCTTTTTTTATTTCTTTTTTAGAAAAGAATTAAGGGTCTCTGTCAGGAAATCAAACAACATGGATTTTCGTTGGGATGAAGTACAATGGCAGCAAGTTAGTCCGTAACTGATGACATCCTGCTAAACTGTGATAGTGACCTCCTTATAGGTACCTTATTTATAGACCTGAAAAAGGCATTTGACTTCACTAACCAATATCTTCTTCAAAACAAACAATTTGAAATTGCTATCAGTCCAGATGCTTTTAATTTAAAAAACCTCTTCACTGATACAGTTAAAATAAGATCCTCCTCAGATCTGTACCTATTGCCCCCCCCTCCTTTTCTTCATATCCATTAACAATGGCACAGTCATTTTCTGTTCAGGTCACTTTTAGACCAACATTCAGTGTCAACTCCTGTCAGACTTACATGAACTCCACCAATAGCTCAGAAACTACTTTTCAACTCCAGCAAGACTAAAACTATACTTTTTGGAACTCCGCAGAAAATTAATCCAGCAGCTGACTCTTTCACTATCTTTGACCTATGCAACCATTACTTAGAAACTGCCTCCGGCTTCAACACTCTGTACCAACTACTTCAGCTTTTCACTTCTTCCCTGTTAGTCATCACACTTTATCTTTACTACAGTTTTTCATCTCTTCTCTGTCCAGTCATTTTGATTTTTCCTGCTCTACTAAATATCTCCATGCATCTTCCTAGCCATCATCACAGACCTTTCCAATGTACTAATCCCGTGTATTATCCCATGATGGGTGGATTTATTCTCACTCCTCTACTCTGTGAATTTAATACATTACTCGAACCTTGCTTGCACTTCTATTTCTTATACTGTATGTGCAGCTGTACTTCTATTATTATGTTGTATGTAAAGTTATACTAGTGTTGTGTTTCAGTTTATATCGTAAGAAACTGAATATAATGTCTTAAAGCTTTTTTCCTCAGGTCTCAGCTGAAAATGGGTCACTGCACAATTGGACCTCCTGGTCAGCAAATATAAATACTTACTAACTCACTCACTCACTAAATACCTAGGGGTATGGCTTGATCACTGACTAAATTTCCATTTCCACATAGACATAGTGACAGCCAGAATAAACTCCCTTCTCTTCTGGGCCAGAAAAGGAACTCCCCTTTTATATGCCAACCTGCAAAAACAGCCCTTGACAAAGGAGTTCTCCTTTCTCAGTTGAATATTGGTTCCCAATTTTTGCTTTTTCCTTCAAGAAAAACATTGTCACACTCCTGACTATCTCTAACAGCATCTGCTGATTCATTGCAAACAGTTTTTTTTTCCATATAATTAGTCTCAACTCTTCTGTTGTTGCTTACATTTCTGATTTTTTTTTTCATTTCTGAAATGTTTTGTATTTCATCCGGCCTGAATCTGAAATTGGTCAACATTTGATCAGTGCACTACCCTGGTAGGCAAAAATAAATAAATAAATAAATCTAACTTTAATGTCTACCTCACAGCTATTTTGAGTGACTCTAAGCCCCACTTATTTCTGAAGTATGTTTTATATTTGAATTTCTAAATGCCAGTTAAATTCTGTTGTTAAAGTAGAAATTGATTTACAGGCAAAATGGGAGATTTGCATGTAGGCATTAATCTAAGCTTAGTATATTTCCCTTATATTCTTCATATTACATCTTAGCAGAAGAACTCTAATATGTAAAAATCCTGAGATATTTGTAAACAGTAGAATAATAGCAAAATATTATAATTCCTTTAACCATCTTCTAAAAGACAATTTACCAAACTCTTGGCTCTGTTCATACTCTAGTCCTGGTTGAAATGTATCATTCTGTATTGCCACTGTGATTCACTACCTTCACCAACCTTTCTTTGCTCAACCTCTCTCTCTCTCTTCTCTGTATATAAACTTTAAGCAATACTTTCCAAACACTGCTGTTGCTACCTTAGATAATTAAGTTTACCTAATATTATGCCAAAGAACTGAAATTGTAAATTGTGTTTTGTCTTCTTTCTTTTCACTCTGTCTGTATTTTTGTATGTCTCTGTCTACAACACTGTAAATAACTGATTATGTATCTTATCAAGATGTTTTGTAACTTTGTAAACTGGAGTATTTCTTCCCACGGCATCTGCTGAAAATGGACTCTTGTAAACCATTTGGATTTTCCTGCTAACAATGGTCAATAAAATAAACAAATCATGTTTCACTTCTAACTGCTGTCTGCTCTGAGGGAGAAAAAAGAATGGAAACAAAAAGGAGATACATTGCTTGCTTTGGTTGCAGCAACGTGCTCTAAGCTTGAACAGAAAATGGAGTTTAGGGAGAATGTAGGACCAGATTCCAAAAGAGTTGCTCTCAGTTTATGTTTGCCCTGATTCTGAAAGACTTGCTCTCAGTGTAAGTGACTTACTCTGGTATAAGGCCTATTTATAAATAGGCCTACTATGTGGACCATTTTTTCCAAAACACCCACCCTCAGCCTTCCTTTGATATAAGTCGTCATTTACACTGACAGCAAGTCTTTTGGAATCGGGGCCATAGTATACATATTACAATAAATGGTGCGCACACACTGTTGATTTTTCCTGTCTTCATGATTTCTGTATAATATTTAATTACTCCATGCTTATGTAGCACAATACTATCAGTACATCCTATGTTAAAATCCTGTAAATGTTTAATGACTAATTACATTTATGTCTGTTTAACTGCTGCAAGAAGCATAGTTAGAGATTAATTGTAGTCATCAGCAGGATGTCAATTAACTTGGAAAGACAAAGTCTTATACTTTCTAGAACAGTGTGTGAAGGGCAGAAAATAAATGGAGGGGGTTTTGCATTTTTTCTCTCTGTCTCTCTTTTTTGCAGTGTCTTGCTCTAGCAACTAAAGATTTGCTAGGTATGCATAAATATGACAAAAATTAACAGGCATTCACTTTAATCTCGTGGGCACTGTTTTCTTGTTTTTTTTGTAAAACATTCCACAGCTTATTCCTAATGAGTTTTACTGTCATCTGTTCACCACTGGATGGTGCAGTGGTAGCATTGTGACCTCACAGCAAGAGGTTCTCCAGTTTGATTCTAGACTGGGGTACCTTCTGTGCAGAGTCTGCTGTCCTCCCTGCATTCATGTGGGTTTCCTCTGGGTGCTCCAGTTTCCTTCTGCATTACAAAGACATGTGTCTGGAGCATTTCTCCCTGGGGTGCTGCTGAAAATTGGCTTTATTCCAAGTTGGACTTTCCCAGTAAACAAATTTTAAATAAATAAAATTGTTTAACGATATATGTGCGGCATAGTTGCTTGGATATTTGCAAAATGGAGAATTATAAATCAGTTGTTTAAATATTCCATCAAAATGTGCTTAATCTTTTAGGTGTCCTAAAATCCACCTGCAGGCATGAACATTTACTTTATGTATTTGCTAAACTAATTTTAATGGTAATTATGCCAGAAGAAGATTTAAAGTAGACAGACATGTGGCTCATTTTCTTTTCAGATCTTGCAAGAAACAGTTGCTTCCGTATGAATTAAGGCAAGTGAAATTTATATGAAATCTGATTTCCAGGTAGAAAAGATATAGCCACAAAAATATATTCTCAGCTATTCTTTCATTTACAAGCCTTCAATGACGTAATTATTTGCTTTATTTACATTTCAAGTGCATATAATGCCATATAAAGCATTAGGTAAATAGTTAATTCCTATTGCTTCCAAGTAACAGAGAAGGTGAACTTCTATGACTGGTGTAGTGAATCATCTTTGAATTATTTTGATTTAGTCATAAAGCCTGAATTCTGAAATACACTGAAATGTTTAATAACAAGCCACACTAGGTCACAAACTAATGACAAAGCAACTCTCAATTTTTTCACATACTTCATGATATATCCCGCAGTCCTGCTTGCCTCAGCAAAATGCATGTCAAAGATGAATCAGCTTGTATGACTTCAAGAGATTGATTAATGAGTTTGTAATGTGGTTGCGATTCATTTGATTGACAACTCATTTGGCTGACAAATTTTTGTGGGTATAAAAATGGGCAACAACAGAAATGTATGACAGGATATTTGTGTGAACCAGATTTGTTTCAGTTTAAGCTTTATAGCGTGCTGACATGCATTAGTGTGAAGGTAACTGAATGTTTACCTGAAAACATGGATGTTGTAAAAACATGAAAGATTGTATTGTAGCAGGCAATATTCATGGCTGAGGGTTAGAGTTAAGGTGAGGTTAGTGGTTAGATTTGTTATTATTATTGGTTTTGTCCATGTTTAATGTCCTTATGTCTTGATTAGTGGTACTGTTAGGGAAAGGAGTTTTTAATGGCATAATGTGTATGGTTAGGGTTAGCAGTAGGTTTAGGGGTAGAAGACATGAGTAAGGGGGTGTAGGAGTGAATTGTTACTCTTTCACTAAAAGTCTTATTGATTTGTAGGTTATTTTCAAGCCATTGTAATTATTACTCAGAGCTTTTTTATTTGCACAGTCCTTGAACAGAACCAATGAATACATTTTAAATTAGATTGCTTTGCACCCCAAAGTCTAAAGTAGTATTTTGTAAAGTATGAAAAGTGTGGTCATTTCATCCTGTTTTGTCATCTCAGACCAAGCCAACTTGGAATACTTTCATTGTTCTGTACTGCGGTAATTGCAAGTAAAATATTAATAAAGTGGGTAAATGGCCCAACTCCATGGTGTAGAGGGATAAAGCCCTGACTGTGACCCAGAATCTGGAGAAAAAGGACAAAAGAAGGTGAGAGTGAATAACTCGTTCTAGCTTACCCACCCTGGAGAGAGAGAATGGCAGTTCCAATCACTGGCTACATTTTGCAGTCCACCAAATAAAGACTCACAGTTGCCAAAGATGCAGCATAAACTGGGGTACATGAGCTTGGCGTAGCAAACTTGAAGGCATCTCTCAGCAATGATATGTGTGTGTGTGTGTGTGTGTGTGTGTGTGTGTGTGTGTGTGTGTGTGTGTGTGTGTGTGCGTGTGTGTGTGTGCGTGTGTGTGTGTGTGCGTGTGTGTGCGTGTGTGTGCGTGTGTATGCGTGTGTGTGTGTGTGTGTGTGTGTGTGTGTGTGTGTGTGTGTGTGTGTGTGTGTGTGTGTGTGTGTTTGTGCTTCTGCGTGCATGTGTTTGTGTGAAAACATACAAACACAAAAGGAGGACACGGATGTCTCCCAGAGTACTGTGGGAGGTGGTAGTCTAATTAGGAATGTCCTCATTACATTCATCAATAGATGAGACTCTCACCTATGATACGAGGAGGATGAACGGGCTTATGGCTGTTGGGGAAAGCTTGAAGGATGGCATGCCCAGTAAGAAAAGCATACAGTGAAAAAAATAAGATAATATGTTTGAAAATAAAATGCGAAAACTACTCACTCTATATACCACTGCTTAATTTTTGAGAAATAGCAGAATCTTCATACCAACTCAAGAATTTTACTTAGAATGTTTTGGTTTTCTACAAGTACTTGAACCCTCCTACCATGTAGTTCTTGAGAAGTATAAATTCTTAGATTGTAGTCTTTTGTGTTTGTAGCAGTCCTGCCATCGGATTCTGAGAAAATGCAGTCCCTCCAGATGCTATATCTACCTTTGCAGTCTCAAGTAACATCCTAAGACTTATTAGTTATAAAAGAGTGGGTGTACCTTAAATACTTGTTGTGCTGCTGAGTTTGTGGCAGTCACAGAAATATCCACTGCTTTAAAGAGATGTTCTACCTGATTAACCTTTGAACAGATGATTTTACTTGGCTGCTCTCTGTTTTTCTTTAATATCACAACAATGTTTTAAAAAATGCGCAATACTGGGGGATTATTTAGATTTGCATTTTCTGAAGACCAAGAGCCCCATAGTGGATTGAATCTGCAACAGGGCTTCCTCTGCTCTAGAATTTGACTCCTTTCCCGGGGTGAACTCAAAGTACCACAAAGCATCATTTCTTCCAACCACTACAGGCAACAAGCTACCAGTACAGTACATGAGAATGTAGCCTTTGGTACTAATCATGCACGTAAAGCACTCTGTCAAATGCTGTACTTTTATGCTAAGTAATATAGTTTGTCCTCATCCCCTTCAAATAACTCAAGTTCACACCTAAATCTGATCTCCCAACAGCTACTCTCACATAAAATCACCTTAGCCCCTCCTTACACTTGTATCACTTTGCCCCCAGTACACATTCATCTAAACTTAACCCTCCTTTGCCCACTACTCTATCAAACTCTTCCCACTTCCCATTCAAATCCAACAACTCTCCACAAACTTTTAGACACTCTTTACCCTTCCCTAATAAACCAATAACTTAACATGTTCCTGGACAAATTGGTTTGTTCCCAACCCTCATTTATGATAACTACGTTTGTCTTTTATACATTTATACATGTGTGGACACACATTTATATATATATATATATATATATATATATATATATATATATATATATATATATGTGTGTGTGTGTGTGTGTGTGTGTGTGTATACAAACACACAAATACATACTTACTTATACATGCACTTCTAGGTATGTCATTTTTGTGATATTTGCTTGAGTATAACTTTGCTGAATAAATTTGTGCAGAACTATTTTTTTTTTGTTTTAGACTGTTCTTGAATGCAGTGACAACTTGTTTAAATTTGTTTACAAATGTCCTCTTCATCAAGAAGATCTACAAGATCTTTCACATCTTCGTCAATGTCAGATATCTATGAAATAACTGAGATATAGTAAAGCCCTGTCACAAGTAACCATCAGTGTCATTTGCTCATCCAAAATCTTACAATTCATATTCTTCTCAACCTTCAAACAGCCAGCTGACGTTGTTTCACATTCTTCAAATCACCCATCCATCTGAACCATCAGATCATTCAGGGAATTATCTATGAAATGTTTCTGCATTACCATCTTGTCCAAGTCTGGAAAAGGTCTACTTCCTTTTTCAAAAGTTTCAACATATTGAGGTCACTGCCCCAATTAAAACAGTAAATGTTTTGCCAGTCCTGTGTTTTTCTGACTAGGCATGATATAATGATAGGTAAAAAGCCTGCAGAGGCTTCATACCACTGTACTGGTACAGACAGTCTGTGCAAATCATGGAAAATAAGGTGCCTAACTTATCATATCCTTATCCCTTGCAACAATGCATATCAAATAGGAAGACCCAAATGTTCAAAAGAAAATTTAAAACACTTCTCGTGGTAAAAGACAGCAAGATGACTTGAACAAAATAGATAAATTGGTCCAACTGTGTAGATGAAATAAAAAAAAATCCTTTTCAAGTTAGTGTCACAGTTCTAAGCCATACTTTGATCAAATCCCAATCCTTTTCCATTACGTGATCTGATAGGATTTCATAACATTCAACAAATTAAAAAAAAAAAAAAAAATATATATATATATATATATATATCAATATATAGTGACAACCACCACTAATGGACAAGTGCCAATGAGATTCAGACACATTATCCTAAATCTTGATTACATAACCCATAATACATACTGTCTATTGGATAAGGATTTTGCTTCCAGACAGATATGGTCAGAATACTCAAATTCCCATTAGCACTAAATACTTTTAGAGAATGGGCGATCCACAGATCGCATGCAGATTGGAGAATAAACTGTCTCCAGCAGAGTGTTAAAATACAAGTAATTCCCACTGAAAAACAAGTCACTTCATGGCGGCATATCAAGCCGCCATGGAGCTTGGACAGGAAAAATCTAATGGCCACCATTATTTCACGCTCAATAAGCAATAATTCTGCTGGTTAGCGAGTGTAAAATGTAAAAAAAAAGTTAAAAGAAAAAGTGTGTGTGTGTTTATGTCTGTGTGTAAGTGTATGTGTACATATGAGTGAAAGCGAGATTGAAGGTTAAACTATTCCCAGCGCCATAAAATCTGCTCTTCTAATTTTCCCTTAGAACTAGCCCTTTTTTTAGTTTTAGCAATCAAATCTGTTTCTTTGAAATCAGCATTTGTTCAGAACTCATTGTAAGCACTAAATAAGCTATAAATTACTACAGCTCTCAACTTTTCTCACTTGTCTAATGGAAAACAGTGTTTAGTACTTAATAAATAAGCACCTATCCAGGCATGTCTAAGGGTCAGCTCCCATTGTTTTCTCCTGTCTACCTAATGAATCTGGGCATCTTGGGGCAATGCAGCAATTGCCTCATGTACACTTCTCCTACCACCCAACACTACAACCTGTGAGAGATGGACTTATAGCCAAACACTTGAACCACACCACGCTCATCACATAGTCCCTCAAAACCTACACCACCAAAACACACATAGAAACACAAACCCACACCTACATTCACAGAGGCTCTCAATAAAAATGTGCCCAAGCAACAGGGACCTCCAAAGCAGAAACGCAAACAACCTCCACCCTCCCCAACACAACCCAAATGACACATAGCCCACAGATTCAGTGTGCCACTCAAGCTCAGCCCATAAGGCAGAACAACATACCCAACTCTCTAGTCATGCGAGACTCTATAGTCAGGCACACTGATGTTCCACTCACCAGGCTAAACAAGGAGAAAGTTACTGTCAGCTGCCTTTCAGGTGCCAGGATCCGCCACATAATGCACGCACTCAGGTCACTCCACAACAAGTACAAATATGACTCTGTCATTGCCCGTGTTGGTGTGAATGACCCGAGATGCACCTCCCTGAACTAAATTAAAAGAGTCATAGAGGAGCTGTTCAATCTTGTAGCCCAGGCAGGTATGCCCCTAGCCCTGAGTAGCATCCTGCCATCTCCCAGAATGATACCACAGTACAAGGACAAAATGATTGACTTCAACAATTGGCTAAGCTTCTGGTGTCATTCTAAGGTGATCCAGTATCTGTCTGCCTGGGATGAGATGATCGACAGACTATGATGCTTTGCCATAGATGGCCAGCACCTGCTGCCCTTGGGATTCTGGATACTGGCTAAGGCTCTTGCCACCCCTATAGTGCCTTTATTTGGCAAGGTTCAAATGATAAATTCACCACCATAACATGTACAAGCTAACAAAATCTGAGGGTAATGCTACTCAGTGCTAGAAGTCTAAACCTCAAAATGCACTCACTCGAGGCACTCCTTAAAATGGAGAACATCGACATCTGTGCAGTGACAGAAACCTGGTTCAAGGCTCCAGAGAGCACCCCTGCATTACCAGGCAAGAATTCATACCACACCTTTCAGCCATCTAACCTGGACAGAAACACTAAAGACAGAGGAGTGTCCATATTCATTAAGGATATCCACACCTCCAGGCTAGTTGCTCAGCATAATGCATCCAAAATTATCCAAGTGCAACTAATTCTGGGCAAGACCACTATCCAAATTGTAGCTTGCTACAGATCCCTCAACATGCCCCAGGATTCACGCTCCTCATTTCTTGATACACTGGAAAATATTGGGGTGCAACCTAACACCCTAATAATGGGCAATTTCAACTACCCGACCATTAACTGGGTAAACTACTCATGTACCAACTCTTTTGCTCAATGTTTTCTGTAATTCATAAATTCCAATGCCTTGGATCAACTTATCCACACCCCCACCAGGGGCAGCAATATCCTAGACCTGGTCATTACCAACATGGGCAACCGGTGTTCCACACCAGAGGTCAATTCCTTGTTGGTCAGATCCGATGACAAGCTAATCACCCTAGACAGCCACATCCCACCCACACCCCCCATTATGGAAACCACCATAAAAAAATTCTCCAAAGTCAACGTCACTCTTCTTAATACAGAAGCATCAAACTTCACGACACCCATGCAGACGGACAATAGAAGTACGACTGCTGAATTCTACACAAATGCACTTTATAAGCACTTACACGAGTGCATGGATCATGCAATCCCTAACAGAATCAAAATGCTATCCTCCAAAAAAAGGAAGCCAGTCTGGTGGTCCCCTGCTATAAACAAACTCTACAACAGAAGAAAGAAACTGTTGTAAAAAATAGTAAAATCCCATGATTGGAGGAACTCCCTGGTCAGCCTCAGAAAGAAGCTGAGATCCCTCATAAAATCCTCCAAAGCTAGTTACAAAAACAAAATCACCACTGATTCTAAAGACAACCACAAAGCATTCTATAGCTATGTCAACAACCTCACTGGCAGCACCCAAATCTGCTCTGAGTTACAGCACAATGGCACTAAATATACAGAACCAACTGATATTGCCAACATCCTGGCAGATAGGTTCAGTGCTAACTTTACCCCCCTCTCACCTCCTAAAGGGCCCATCTATATACCGGAAGAATGCAAAGTTCCTGTAGTCATGGCTGCACAGGTAAAAGCCACACTCTCCAAAGCCAAGAACACAACATCCATGGGACCTAACAACATCCCAGGCTGCGTTCTACATGGACTACAGAATGAACTGGCACCTCACCTAAGTACCATATTCAGTCATAGGCTCACCTCAGGCTTTGTAACCACTGAATGGTGCACAGTGATGGTTATCCCACTCCACAAAGGGGGAACCACCACAGACCCTGGGAACTACCGCCCAATTAGCCTGATGAGCCAGGTCTGCAAGGCTATGGAACGTATCATCGTGGAACCTATAAACAATGACATTGGTAATCTCCAGACTCTGGACCCCACCCAGTTTGGGTTTGTAAAAGGCAGATCATGTCTCCTAAACCTGATAGACTTCTTTGAAGTGGTCACCAAAGCCGTAGATGAGGGTAAGGTGGTTCACACAGCCTATCTAGATCTCGCCAAGGCTTTCGACACCATCCCCCACTCTCGAAATATAGATAAACTCACTAAACTAGGAATAAATCCCTATGTCACAAGATGGGTTGCCAAATGGCTCATTGACAGAACCCACACTGTGAAAGTAGCAGACTCCAAATCCAACTTCAGACCAGTGACAAGTGGAGTACCACAGGGTTCAGTCCTGGGTCCTTTCCTGTTTGGTATCTACTTCTCTGAAGTACAGGCTAACACAGAAGGTCTTTGACTAATGAAGTTTGCAGATGACTACAAACTAGGAGCCATAATCAAAACTCCTAACGATGTGGACATCCTACAAAAGGACCTCACTGAGGCAGATGCCTGGTGTCAAAGCCATGGCTTCAAGCTCAATGCCAAAGAGTGCATTGTCATCCCTTTTGGTAAAACCTCTGTACCCATGAACTACCACGTAAGCGGAGGTCTACTTAACACCAAAAGTGTGATAAGAGACCTTGGGACACGGGTACACAGTAGTCTCTCCTTTGTTAATCACATCGCCACAGTAGTCAGGAAATACTTCTACGTGGCACAGCTCATCACAAAAGGTTTCTCATTCAGGAAAAAAGAGGTCATTGTTCCCCTCTACTCGTCACTCATTAGATCCATTATAGAATACAGTGCCCCTTTTGGTATGTACCTCACAAGACATCTACAACAACTGGAAAGGCCGCAGAAATACCTCACAAAGAGGATTACACAGACCGTCTCAAAAAACTTCAGCTTTACTCCATCGCATATCGCCTACTCAGCGGCGATCTCTGCCTAACATACAAAGCTATGTCAAACCCAGAGCTGATGGACATGCTCCACTTAAAGAAATTCCAATCCCTCCGAGCTACACACTCTAGGGACTTAAACCTTCTCACCACAATAAACAGAACATAATGGAGGGATAGATTTCTGTCCCAGAGACTTCCCATACTCTGGAACAAACTATCTATCTATATCAAACAAAGCTCCTCATTAGCACTATTCAAGAAAAATCTTGTTGATTGGATGGGAGATAGGAAATTCATCCAGGGGATCACTTCTGTGGCTCTGCTCGATAGGGCCACAGGAAAATAATTTTCTTGGGTGGCGAAAGTCAGGGTACCTTTTTGGCTAGGCGTATATAGGCCCTAGGGCCAATAGTCTAGTACCTACCTATGAACCTATGATCAAAGTCATTATTTTACACTGGCTAAACAGTACTTATGCTGTTTTGAGAGTGTAAAAAAAAATAAACAGAAAAAAAGTGTATGCGTATGCGTGCGTTTACGTTTCTTTCTGCATGTGTGAGTAAATGCATGCATGAAAACAGAAGAGACTGTGTGTGTGTGTGTGTGTGTGTGTGTGTGTGTGTGTGTGTGTGTGTGTGTGTGTATGTGTATGTGTGAAAGCAGAAGAGACTGTGTATGAGAGACAGAGAGAGATAGTGAACAGTGAGATCATTTAAGCCCTTATTTTATACTTGCTAAGCAGCATTTTTGCTGTTTAGTGAGTGTAAAGCAAAAAAGAAAAGAAAATTAAAATAAAGTGTGTGCATCTCTGTGTGTGAGACTGTATGCATGTATAAAAGCAGAAGAGGGTGTGTGTGTGTGTGTGTGTGTGTGTGTGTGTGTGTGTGTGTGTGTGTGTGTGTGTGTGTGTGTTCTGACCTCTTACCTCGCCATATCTGGATAAGCATAACATACACAGGAGACAGAGGCTCACAATAACAATATATTTTACATGATCCTGTTATAAAACCACAATGTTACTTCAACATCAGGATTTGTGTCAGCTTGCATTTTCTGAAACAGAGGTGTGTGTTTGTGTGCCTGCATGAGAGAGATCGACCACCAGCAGCAATGGTAACGAGGTCTACATACCTCTTGAACTTTCAGCTAAAGAAATACAGATAAAAATAAAATAAAGGGAGAACAAAGGCTCAAAAACAGGAACAGAGTTTAATTATTATTCTTATACAAGTTGCTTAAACAACAGAATTTATGTTAGAATGAATTTTCTAAATGAAAAGAAAGTCTGAAACTCAAATTTATGTCATCATTTAGAGACATCAATCTCTAATAAATGGCAGTAAATCAAATGTTTTAGGAGAAAGGAACCAAAAACTAAATACCTGCACATTTTTAAAGTGTTATATTTTGGATGTAAAATGCTTGCTCCAACACCATTAACATGTACTACTACAGCAAGTTTGAAACATTAGGCAGAGGAACAATTTCACATCAAAAATATATACAGTACTTAAAAAAATAAGTAAGTAAAACACAGCAATTTTGCAGAAAGCACATTTTCTAATTGCAATAATGCCCTCTAGGGTGTGTGTTAATGTATAATTAATGCCGTTCTAGGGGTGTTGAGACCTTCCGCTTGTGGCATTTTGCCTCAGAACATGCCTGGAGGGTGTTAATCACACATTAACATACACCCTGACATACATTATTAATTGTGTGTCTCATGGTATTAATTGTGTGTCTCACAGTATGTCTTCCTAAAGCCCCCCCCCCCCCCTTAAAAAGAAAAAAACTGTATTAAAATGTATAAAATCCTGTCTTGGGCCATAGTCCATACCAGCAACAGAGTCATGCCAGCCGTTCAGATTACCAGAAAACATGATGACTCCAATGCAGTCAGTTAAGGGAAATGATGGAAGTAATCAAACAGGGTTGCCAAAATCATCTTCCGTTTCTAAATAGGGCTCTGTAGGAAGTTACTATACTTCTGCTAATAGCAAATTAAATGAGCTAAAGTTTTTGAAAAGGTTACCCGTTGAAACTGCAAGTATCACAACAAAGTTCACCCCTTTGCTTATATGTATTAGCTTCTTGGTTGCATAACCATGAGGAAAAGAAAAATTCACTACGAAAATGAAGAGTCAGTTTTGCAGTAGTGAGATCTTGAAGTGAACTAATATTAAATTATTTATGGACTGCTCAGTTCAGGAGAGTTAACTGTTAGATCTCCCCATCTAAAAGGGGCCACTCATAATTCTCTATAACATGATTATCGAGAGACAAACATGCTTCATGAAATAAATATTACTGGCCACCACCTCATACTACAAACTTGTTATAAACTGAAACTATAGGGCAAAATCTTATAGGAGGACAACCCTGTCTTTAGTAATAATCTCCTGATACTTTATAAACAGGACAAGATTCCATTTAAAAAAATTAAAAAAAAAGATTAATTCTGTTCCTTAGCACAGTAAAAAGTCTGAAATAAATCTACCACCCCAAATATCTTTCAGCACATGCAATGCATTATTTCTGTTAGTAGTAGTAGTAATAGTCGTATTAACAGCATTTATAAAACACCAAATATAAAACATTCATTAACAGTTCTGTACCAGAAACTTAAAAAAAAAAAAAGAAAAAAAATTGAATTCATGAGAATATACCCGAACCCTGAATCCAGGATGCAGAAGTGTGTTTTACTTCTCTATATTCCTTTATAATCCCTCTCAGATCCCAATAACATCTCATGAAATAATACAATAACATTTATATACATAGTTTCAATTTTTTCTTGGAAAAAGGAAGATTATACATTGCTTCCAAAATGTTTCCTAACTATTTTTGGAAGTAGTCAAATACCATCACTAATGCAAAAAGCTCCATCAGCATAAGATTGTTGCAATTAATACTTTAATGGAAAATGCATGAAAATACATTAAAAATTTATGGAAAACACAAAAAAAAATCTACCTTTCTACTTCAGATATGTCAGCCAGTAACATAAATGCAATTATTATTTTACGTTAACTTTTTTTTATTTCATTTTAACATTTACAAGTAAATTTATGTGCCATGATGTTTCATCTGTGTTGTCAATTTTCATTCTTCCTCATCCTATGGGTTTGGATCCAATCCCTCATATCCAACTTGGCCATTTCAATAGCTTGTAGCAACCAAAAACCTCTTGAACTTCTCCCTTACCCATAATCTACACTTCCTAAGTATCTCAGCTCTTGTTTGCTAATAGAAGTAAAAGAAAATATCAGAAGGAACCAGAGAGACTATATCTGGAGCTCAGTACAAGGTAAATGCCAACCTAAGAATACTCACTTTTCTAGGAGTTGAAAGGTGGGGGCTGGTGGGTGGTGGGTGGAGAGTTGAGGAAGAATGAATATGGAGACAACATAGACAGAATGTTATGGTGCGTAGTCAATTTTCATTCTATACAAACCTATGGAACAGAGTTCCCAGCTTCATTAGATCCTGGGTGGACTCAAGGAAGGATGTTCCTCAGCACCATTGAACCGACTGATGCTCTATCCCTGGAGATCAGATCCAATTTATAATGAGTAACAAAAGTATGGGAGGTATCCCAAGTTGCTGCACAAATGTCATCCATAGAGGGCATAGACTGGGAGATGGTTGAAGTTGCCATTGCTCTAGTAGAATGAGCTTGTAAAGGTTTGGGTATGACCATACCCAAATGATCATAAATGAAAGAAATACAAGTTGTGAGCCATCTGGACAAGGTTACTTTGGTGACTGGTTTACCCAGTTTAACATCTGAGAAGGAAATAAATAATTGTTCAGATTTCCTGATACCTTTGGTTATATGAAGGTAAAAATGCAATTGTCTGTGAAGATCTAATAAATGTAACAAGTATTCACCTTTGTTCTCAAATTTTGGAAAAAATACTGGTAAATTGAAGGACTGATTGATATTTGTCTCTGATGCCACTTTTGGTAAAAGGGATAGATTAGTACAAAGAGATGCTCTGTCACTGGAAAAAAATCAAATATGGTGGTTTGGAAGACAAGGCTTGAATTTCTGAAATTCCTCTTGCAGAAGTTAAGGCTACCAAGAAAGTTGTCTTCCAAGAAAGGAATTTGAGATCACACTTAGCTGCTGTTTTGAAAGGGGGTTGTATAATAGCCTGCAGCACCAAATGTAGGTCCCAACGGGGAGTAGGGTCTTTATAAGGGGGTTTTAAAAGGAGTTCCTCTCAGAAAGGCTTTAGAGAGTTTATGCGAAGCAACTGAAGAACCTTGGAGACGAAAGTGAAAATTGGATATTGCTGCCAGCGGGACTTTGATAGTCGAAGAAGATGACCCTTCTTTGAAAAGTTGGACTAAAAATTAAGACTATCATGAATAGGAGCAGAGAAGGGATCAATGTCATTTTGTAATGCCCAGTGAATGAATTTGTTTCCATTTACTGGAATATAGCTTACATGCAGATAGACTATGAGAAGACAGGAGTATGTGTCAGACTTGGGGGAGAGCACAGGGTGTCTGGCTATTAATAGAATTGGAGAAGCCAGTCAGTCAGCTTGAGAGTGGGTGCATCTGGATGAATCATGCCTGTTGGGGCAGGATGTCTGGAGTTGGATCCAGAACCCACAGTTGGTGACGAAAGTGAGGTCAAAGTAAGGGGAACCAAATCTGTCATGGCCAATATGGTGCAATGACGATTATGTTGCTCTTTAACCTGGCCACTTTCTGCAGAAATTGTGGGATTAATGGAGTCAAGGGAAAGTTATAAAGGAGACTGTGGGGCCAATTGTGAAAAAGAGCATCCCTCATTAACTCCTCACTTGAGGGATCAGGGTGAAGTAGTTGCTGCACTTGTTTAGGGAAGAGGTGAAAATATTGCATCAAGGTTGACCCCATTGGTGGGATATCCTATCTGTGACATTCTAAGTGAGGAACTATTCATGGGGTAGAAGAATGCACCTGCTCAACTTGTCTGCTGTCACATTGGACTTCCCTGGAACAGGCATTCCTATGAGAAAGTGGTTGGATGAGATCACCCATTGCCACACTCTGACAGCTTTTCAAAACATGGGGTAGGATCTGGTTTGTCCTTGATTGTTGATATACCAGACTACAGATGTGCTCTCTTATTGAATTGCAATCATTCTTAAGGGAAGAGCATCATGGAAAGCCTGCAAAAGCTAGCAGCCCTGCTCTCATCTCTAGGATGTTGATATGCAAGTTGACCTCTGTGGGGGACCAAGTGCCTTGGACTGTTTTGCCAAGAAAATGCTATCCCACACTAGCTGTGAAGCATCTGTGGTCACTGTGGCCTTGGGCTGGGTGAGAACAAACAGGTGCCCTTGTAGTAGTTGATCCGATTGAATCCACCCTTTGAGATCTTTTTTGCAACTGTTGGTGATCTTTATTTCAGTTGACATTGGTTGTTGAAGGTTGTACCATTGTGCTGATAACAGCCACTGCAGAATTCTCATGTGAAATCTGGCCAGCAAGACTATTGTTACTACTGCCACCATGGATCCTAGAGTCTGAACAACCAGACATGTGGAGATCTTGTTGCTACAGATTATTTCTGTGACTTACATTCTGATTGTCTGCACTCTTGAAATGGAGAGTGAGGCTATTGTCTCTTTTGTGTTGAGAATTACTCCTATAATGTTTAAACTTTGAGTGGGTTCTAGATAGGATTTCTTGTAGTTTATAGATGTCCCTAAATGTAAACATGTCTGGAGAACATTGTCTCTTGCCTTCAATAGTTGATGCCTGGTTGGGGTGGAAATGAGCCAGTCATCTAGATATGGAAACACCCAGAATCCATGCAGTCTCAAGTGAGCTGCTACTACTGCCATGCACTGGGTAAACACCGTTGGGGCTGTGGTGAAACCTAAGGACAGTACTCTGAACTGATAATGACTGGCTCCCAGCTGGAAGTGTAAGCACCTCCTAGATCATTTGTTCATCTTTATGTGATGATATGGATCCTGAAGGTCTGTCAAGCACATCCAGTGATCCTTTTCCAAAAACAGCAGAATGGACTGAACCATGACCATCTGGAACTTGTTTCTTTAAACTGATTTGTTCAATTTGCTGAGCTCCAAGCTTGGTCTCCATTCACCTGTTTCCTTTGGCACTAAAAAGAATCTTGAGTAAGTTCCAGATCCTCTCTGGTCTGTTGGGACCTCTTGGATGACTCATTTTTCTAGCAGCTTTTGTACATGAATAGCTGGTTATTCTCTCTGACTGGATGGAACATCAGGGATTTTTCTGGATTGGGGAGGAGGAAGGGTAAAGGGTATAATATATTCTCTGGAAATGATCCTCTGCACCAGATATCTGATGTTATTTCTAGCCAGGCTTTCCAGTGCAGGGACAGTTGACCCCTGATTGCCTCCTGAGGAGGGGAATTGGGCTTCTATTCAGGAGCACTAGAAGGGTCTGCCAAAGAAACTTTCTCTGGACCCTTGGTTTTGTGGGCCTCCTCTGTCACAAGGATGGCATCTTCCATCGGAGTTCCCCCCCTGCCCCTTGGGGAGCTACTTACATGTTGGTCTTGAAAAGATCATTGAGATTTTCTGAACCACATTTTTCCACTGCTTCACTGATACCTGGAGAAGGATCTCTGTGGAGTGGAGAAACATATACCCACTGCAGTCAGGGTTTTCCCATCTTTCTCAAAACCTGGACAGTGTATCTCTTACTTTAGGGCTGAATAAAGATGTGCCATCAAAGGGAGCATTGACAGACATAGAATTGAAATGCTCCACAAAGTCACACAAGTGCATCCAGGTGCATCTCCTGGTGGCATTGTCTAAACCTACTGCCCTACTCATTCCTTCAGCTACAAGTGAAATGAGCCTCATGTAAGTGTTATAAATAGACTGGAGGGTAGCCAACTGGGAAGTAACAGAGGCTCATACTTCCTCAGAAATATATCCTGAGAGGGTATTTGAAAGCTTTTTAATCAAATCCCTCTGTACCCTAGTAAAGTGTTCCAGGTAGTTTAGGGACCTTAAAGAGAAGGTTGCTGAAGCATAGAGATGCTTTCTGAACCTTTCCATCACTCAAAACTCCTTATTTGGGGGATGGATAGAGGAACTTTCCTCAGCTAGTTCCTTCTTTGTGGATGCTGTCATGACTATGGCATCCACAGGCACACCTTTTGTCCAAAAGTCTTTGGCCTCAGGAGAGGTAATCATTTTGCCTGGTCTCTAGGGCATCAGTTCAATGGTGTTAGGAGCCTTCCACACCCACCAAGAGATCAAATCAATGAGTTTGTCAGTGGTTGGAATCATCCAGGAGATAGATGGGCAGGTACCAAAAGCCTCCAAGTACATGGACTCATCAGGTGAAGGATTTTGGGGCTTTCAATCTGTTTTAGAATATCCAGGATGCCTCCAAAGGAGACATCATCAGGGGTCGATGTTGGAGACCCTTCACCCTCATCATAATTTGTGTCTTCAGTGAAGAATTCTTCCGGGGAATCTAAGTGCACAACTACTTCTTAGGGACCTCCTCAGTGGAATGCTCTGGAGAAGTATCAGAAGAAATGGGAATGCCCACTGGGAAACCTGGGGTTCTAGCACTCACTGTTCTTGTGGAGAAAAAGGTTGACACTCTGTCCACAGAGATGACAAGGTTGGTGGATGAAAATCCCAGGAGGTAGGGGCTGTCTGAGCTCCTGAAGCAGACATGGCTGTCTTCAAAACCTCAAAGGCTGGCCTCCCCTGAGAGGGACGGCACTCCAGATCTGAGAGACTGAGCCTCTGGATCCTAGTCCCTCCCTGCTCTGAGCATAATTTTCATGAGGCAGAAGCTAACCTGAGCCGAAGATGTTCTTTGTGTTTCACTGTTGCAGTCATCACATTTATGTTATCTGCTTGCAGTAGCCCTCAGTCGGCCTGATTAACAAAGTCTTGAGTCCTGCTTTGGTTGCTGTCTCTTCTTCCGTGACATCAGGTCGTCAGGGGTATAAAACATGCAGCTGACGCCATTACATCAGTCTTTCTTGCTGTGCAGTGCCCAAAGCAGAAGCAGATGTTCTTCATCTCACATTGCTGCAGTCCTAACACTTGGGTAGTCCGCTGTCCCAGTCGGCCCGAATACCAAAGTATAAGGCTGACGTCGGTCAAGGCGCATTTGACTGACATCAGAACATCAGGGTACAAATGCGCATGACCGACGTCATATCCTCAGTCTTTTTTGCCGCATGGTCCGATGCAGAAGCAGTATTGCGAGTGCAGGTTGGCGTTCTGAAATTTTCTGAAGTCGGAGTTTCAGACCGAATCAAAGTTGGCTAAGTACCCCGTTGGGGAATATTTTGGTTTTTTCTTGCCTCAGTATTTAACCGGATGTCAGAAAAAGTGAATAACTGTATTTCTTGTGGGAAACAGATACCTCATAGAGATTACCATACATTGTGTATACCTTGCTTAGGGCCTGAGCACGACGTTGTTGGCTGTCGCTCTTGTGCTAGATTTAACAAATGCACTATTAAGAGAAGATTAGATTGTGCCAGGTTAGTTTTTGGGAAGCGTTGTAATTACAACATGCCGTCGGATGCTCCGACGCCCGCTTCGTCTAAAAAACGCAAGGAAAAAGCAGCGAAGCCTAGGGTGGAAGAACCGTCTGTCCCGGACGTCGGTTCTTTAGAGGGCTCGGTGGAGCCGGTGGTTCTACCAGAAGTTCCTTTGGATTCTCAGGGTGAGACTTTACTGTTACAAGATGTGTCCTCTCAGGAGGTAGGCCAGTCTGAAGGGGCTTCTCAGGTAGCTGTTCTCCCCTCCCTTCCTAAGGTGGTTAGGCCCTCCCCTTCTGTTTCCAAGGTTCCTTCTAGAGGTAGGCCAGGGTTAACTTCAGTGGGGGTTTCCCCTAGTTCTTCAGGGTCTCTGCCTAAGAAACATATGCTTAAAATGGCAGAAGATTTGATTACTATGATTAGAGGTTCTTTACCCCCCCCTGATAAGAGGCCTAGGGTGGAACCTGAGCTTGAAAATTTTGAGCAGTGTTCGGAGGCTTCTGAGTCTTCGGCTGAAGACTTGCAGGAGTATCCTCCTTATTCTGATTCTGATGTAGATGACTCTACACCTTCGGCTTCTCCTCCTGAGGATTTTTCTTTTTCAGAGACCCTTCATTCCATGAGGGAGCATTTTAAATGGGAAGGTCAAGATTTCTCTGATTCTAGGAAAAGGCTTAGGGAATTTTTGTTTCTACCCCAGCATAGGCCTTTAGCTATACCTCCTGTTCTGGATGTGGTAGAGGATGTTTTTGCAGAGGCTTACCTGAACCCTGATTCTTTGCCTCCTGCCCCAGTTAAACCGGACAGGTATTATAGGGTGCCTGAAGCTCATAAGTATCTTTTAAGAGTCCCAGGGCAGACCCAGAAACTGTTTCTCAGGGCCCTAAAGGTGTTAAGGCTTCTGTTGTTAAAAATCCTGTTCCTTCTGATAAAGAGGCAAGGGCTTTGGATAGATGGGGGAAAAAGGTGTATACTTCTTCCACTTTAGCCATGAGGGCTTTGAATTGCCAGTTTCACATGTTGAAATACCAAAATTATCTCCTTTCACAATTGAAGTCTAAGGTAGATGCTCTGGCGGAAGGTATTGAGTGTAAAGAGTTGCAGGATTTGGTTCATGTTTCTGAACAAGTGGGTAAGCATTCCTTGCAATGTGGTTTTGATGCTGTACAGGCCTCTTCGAGGGTGGCAGCCACTGGTTCTGTTCTTCGCAGGCACGCCTGGCTCAAGGATCAGAATTTAGCTGAACATGTAAAGACAAGGATTTTAGATGCTCCTTTACAATCTGATGTGTTATTTGGTGCGCCTGTGGATGCAGTTTTAAAGAAAATGGAGGACAAGGCTAAGTCTATGCAGACTGTTAAAGATTTTTTGCAGGTTCAGCCTCCAAAGTTTAGTAGAAATTGGCCTACTAAGGGGTGGACTTATCCTTCTTATGATTCTCAGTCTAGGGGTAGATCTAGACGTGGTAGGGGCAGAGCTCAAGGTTCTTTTAGGCCTAGAGCAGGCAGTTCGCCTGCCCAGTCTTCTGGTGAGGGCAGGGGTCAGTCCTTTCGTAAGCAGACCCAATGACTTGCCTTTTCAGCTGCCAGAGCCTTCTCGTCTGGCAGCACCTTTGGGAGGAAGGCTGGCACTTTTCAAAGAAAACTGGAGTGTTATTACCCAAGACAGATGGGTATTGGATATCGTTCACCACGGTTACAGGTTTTATTTCCATACCTTGCCTCCTTTCAAAGGCATGCCAGACATTCCTCCTCTACAAAGAAAAGAGGCTCACAAGCAAATTTCTCTGTTGCTCCAGATAGGGGCCATTCAGCCGGTTCCTGTGCCAGAAAGGGGCCTAGGATTTTATTCTCGCCTGTTCCTAGTACCAAAAAGGGGAACACGTGGAGACCAATTTTGGATTTGTCTATCCTCAACACTTATTTGGACATTCCCAAGTTCAAAATGTTGACGTTACAACAGCTTTTACCTCTGCTGGGCAAAGATCACTGGATGGTAACTTTAGATCTCAAGGAGGCTTACCTTCATGTGCCTATCAGACTCAGTTGCAGGAAGTATCTGCGTTTTCGAGCTGGAAATTCCCATTATCAGTTCTCTGCATTGCCCTTTGGCTTATCTACTGCGCCCAGAGTATTCACAAAAGTTCTGGCTCCAGTTGTAGCTTTTTCAGGCTAAAAGGAATACAAATCTATCCTTACTTGGACGACTGTCTGATTCTGGCTCAAGAAAAGGACGAGCTTCTTCAGCATCTGGATTATGTGATAGCAGTGCTAAGATGCCTGGGGTATTCTGTGAACGAAATAAAGTCCAGTCTAGTACCCTCTCAAGACATGTGCTTTCTGGGTGTGAGACTGAATACAGCAGCCCAGATGGCCTTTTAACCCCGGACAAACAAAAGAGTCTATCCCTTTACTTCCATCAACTATCTCATCAGTCCGTGCTGACTGCAAGGACAGTCCTTCAAGCATTAGGGTTCATGGCATCTTGTATTCTGGTGCTTCCCAATGCCAAACTGCATATGAGGAAGCTACAATGGTATCTCAAAATGTATGGACACAGCACTGCCAGGATCTGGACACTGTCATTCAAATAATACCTTGCATTCAAAAGGAATTTTTGTGGTGGGCTCAGGAATGTCACCTAAACAAGGGACTCTCTGTGACCCGGCCAGAGGCGAGTCAGATTCTAACGACAGATGCCTCAGACATAGCTTGGGGAGCTCATCTGAATGGAAAGTGGATACAAGACAAGTGGCCTGCCAGACTACAGCATCTACATATCAACATGAAGGAGATGTTAGCAGTCCAGTTTGCATTGAAGGCTTTCAAGGAGTTACTTCTTCCAGGGCAGGTGTTGATTCTAACAGACAACACAACTGTCATGTGGTACATCAACAAGCAAGGGGGAACACATTCTTATCCTCTATGCAGGCAAGCAATGATTTTGTGGGAGACTGCGCTCAGCTTGCAGCTTACTCTTCAAGCAAGGTTTCTGCCAGGAGCACAGAACTCCTTAGCAGATGTGTTAAGCAGGCAAATCATGGATCCCCACGAGTGGAAACTGGATCTTCATGTATTTCAAAAATTGACAGTGTCATGGGGAACTCCAGACATAGATCTGTTCGCTTCTCCACTAAACCACCAGCTGCCAAAGTTTTGCACGAAAAGTTATCATCACACAGCTTGGAAAGTGGATGCTCTTTCGTTCAGTTGGGAAAATCTTCATGTGTATGCCTTTCCACCTCTGCCTCTCCTCCCAAAGGTACTCCTAAAGGTCAGACAAGACAAGCCAAGGATGATTTTGATAGCTCCAGATTGGCCTCGGCAACACTGGTACCCATTGCTGAGGAGTCTGGTAAGGAAGCCTACATGGCCCTTACCTTTGATTCCACACCTTTTGTCTCAGAGGGACGGTCATCTACTCAATGTCAAGCTTCACTCTCTTCATCTAACAGCCTGGCATATTCTCTTTTGAACCACAGCAGGTCTCAACTTCCTCAACAAGTTTTGAATGTGATTACGGAAGCCAGAAGACCTAGTACACGTAAGGTGTATGCAGAAAAATGGAAGAGATTTTTATTTTGGAGTGCAGCAAAGGATTTGGATGTTTCTGAGCCTAATTTGAGTGTGGCTCTTCAATATCTTACTGAGCTATTGGACAAAGGTTTGTCTTTCTCTTCCATTAAGATTCATGCTGCAGCAATTTCAGCTCACTATGATTGTGACCCACCATTGTTTTCTCATCCTTTGTTCAAGCAATTTCTTAGAGGGGCAAAGAATATAAGACCCCCGAAGAGCTCCTACTCCTGCTTGGGACCTCAATTTTGTGTTGGAGAAACTTACTCTACAACCATTTGAGCCTCGGCTACTGCTGAGTTGAAATACTTGTCATGGAAGACTGCTTTTTGTTGGCCATTACTTCTGCAAGAAGGGTTTCTGAATTGCAGGCCCTTATGGCGGTGGAGCCTTTTGATTTTTCATAAGGATAGGGTATCATTACGTACTAATCCTTCATTTATGCCTAAGGTGGTTTCTAGTGTGGCTTTAAACCAAACTATTCATTTGCCTACTTTTATGCAGATCCCCAAAATAGGGGAAAAGATTTTGCACACTTTAGATGTACACAGGCAGTTGCGTTATTATTTAAGCAGGACTAGGGATTTTAGGCAGTCTCAGCAGTTGTTTGTTTCTTTTGCTTTGAGTTCTCAGGGCAAGCCTGTGTCAAAACAAACTATTTCTAAGTGGATTGGGTTTTGCATTGCATTCTGTTACTCCCATCATGGCAAAGAGATTCCAGCTGGGATTAGGCCTCATTCCACTAGGGCTACTGTCACTTCAACAGCATTTCTAAGGGGGGTGGCAACTAAGGATATTTTGGAGGCAGCTACTTGGAGTTCAGTGCATACTTTCTCCAAGCATTACCACCTTCCTCTCTATTCTAAGTCCAGGGCTGGTTTTGCCACTGCTGTGTTGCAGGGCATTTTGGCAGCTCCTGCTTCATTATAGCTTAGCCATCCTCCCTTACCTCTGCTTTGGGATTCTACCCAAGTGTTAGGACTGCAGCAATGTGAGATGAAGAACATAGTACAGTTTTGTACCTACCATAAATGTAGATGTTCGAAGATCCACATTGCTGCAGTCCAATTTTCCCTCCCTCCTTCCCCTCTGTGTTTAGGGGTGGTTGTGTGGGTGAGGTTCTATTTTTTGTACATTTGTATATATTGTACATATTTTAGGCACAGGAGTGTTTTGGTGTTTTTTGGTTTTGGCCTTATCTTTTTAGGGTCTTCTGACATCTGGGGCAAGAAAAGACTGAGGATATGACGTCGGTCATGTGCATTTGTACCCTGACGTTCTGATGTCAGTCAAATGCGCCTTGACCGACGTCAGCCTTATACTTTTGGTATTCGGGCCGACTGGGACAGCGGACTACCCAAGTGTTAGGACTGCAGCAATGTGGATCTTCGAACATCTACATTTATGGTAGGTACAAAACTGTACTTTCGCAAGTGCCGGTCGGCCGACTCCTGAAATTTTCATTTTCGAGTTTCAGAACCGAAGTCTTCAACTAAAAGCTAAGTACCCCGTTGGGGAACCTTTTCTTGCTCTAAACCGATGTCAGTAAAAGTAAATAATTGCATTTCTTGTGGAAAGCAAATACCTCATAAAGATTTTCATTCATACTGTATTCCTTGCCTAGGTCCTTCCCCCGACGTACCTCGCTGTCGGTTTTGTGCCTTATTTAAACCACAAACTATCCATCATCGGTATATTTTCACTTCTAAATATTTTGGTGCTCGGTTCAATTATCCAAATATGTCTTTGGTAAGCCATCCTACTACAGGCATTCCAAAAAAATGCAAAGATAAAGATAGAGACAGGCCTCCTAGGTCCAAAGCTGCCAACGACTCTTCTCCTAAGCCAGTCACCAGTTCGCTGGTACTCAGTGAGGTGCTTTTGCAGCCCCTGATACCCACTACTTCAGATTCACAGGCCTCTACTGAGACCCATTCGGAGTCCGGTATGCCGCAAGATGCTTCAGTTGTGGAACCTGCGGATGTCTCTGTCTTGGATGGGTCCAGAGCTGCTGTGCAGGCACTGGCTTCTGAGAGTGTATTCAGGCCTACTGACTTGCATATTAAACCGATGCCATCTTCTTCTTCAAGGCCTAAAACTCCAACCATGCCTAGAAAACTGACACCCAGACCGCATGGTCAGGCCTCTATGCCTAAAAAACAAATTATAAGAATTGCTGAAGACCTTATTACTTTAATCAGTGGAAGCCAACCTTCCCCCTCTAAGAGACCTAGGACAGAGTTTGCTTATGATACTTCCTGATCAGGATTCTGAAATTTCTGTTTTCTCTGATGACCAGGATTTACCTTTATCTATCTATGAGGATACTGATGCTGAGGACTCTATTCCTTCTGCCCCCCCCCCCCACCCAGTGGACGATTTCTCTTTTGGTGAAACCTTGCATACTCTTAGGGAGCATTTTCATTGGGAAAGTCAGGATTTCTCTGATTCTAAAAAGAGGCGTAGGGATTTCTTACTCCTGCCCACCACAGGCCTTTAGCTATCCCTCCTTGTGCTGGACATTGTTGACAATGCCTTTTCAGAATCTAGTTTGGCCCCTGATTCTTTACCTCCTGCTCCCAGAAAACCTGATAGATATTACAGGGTTCCTGACTCTCACAAGTTCCTTTTCAAAAAATCCTACTGCAGATCCTGAGACCATTTCACAGGGTCCCAAGGGCATCAAAGCTACTACTACCAAAAATACTTCCCCCTCTGATAGAGACTCCAGGGCGCTGGATGGAGTAAGAAGGTATACACTTCTGCAACTTTGGCCATTAGGGCCTTAAAGTGCCAATTTCATATGTTAAAGTATCAGCAGCATATTATTGGATTGCTTAAACCGAAAATTATGTTGATTCCTGATTGTGCTGAAAATAAGAATTTACAGGATTTAATGCATTCTGCTGAACACGTTGGGAAGCATACTTTGCAATGTGGTTTTGATTCACCAGAGGAATCTTGCAGGGCTGCTGCCACTGGGTCTGTACTTAGAAGGCATACTTGGCTTAAGGAGCAATCCTTGCTAGATCATGTTAAAGCTAAATTACATGATGCTCACTTAAATCAGGACTGCCTGTTTGGCAATAAGGCAGAAGAAGTTCTTAAAAAGATGGAGGAAAAAGCTAAATCTATGCAAACTGTTAAAGATTTCTTACAAGTACAACCTCCAAGATTTAGTAGGCAGTGGCCTTCTAAGAAGTGGTCCTTTCCAGGCCTTCTCAGTCCAAAAGCAGATCCTGCAGAACACCCAGGCTTCAGTCCCAGGGTACACACAGGACTAAGCAGTAGGGTGCCCCGTCTTCCAAATCTGGGAGGAGTAAAACGCCCCCCTATGGTAAACTGTCTCAATGACTTCATTTTAAAACTTCCAAGCACTTCTCAACTGACTGCCCCCTTGGGAGGAAAGATTGCTCTACATGCAAAAAACTGGGAGCTCATTACCCAGGACAAATGGGTTTTAAATATAGTGTCCCAAGGATACAGATTTCACTTCCACACGTTACCAACCCCAAATGGTTGGCCAGATCTACCCCCAAATCTGTGGGCAGAGGTTCAAAAGCAAGTACTGTCTCTTTTAAGCATAAGAGCTATTCAGACTGTACCAGAAGAGGAAAAGGGACAAGGTTTCTACTCAAGACTTTTCCTACTACCCAGAAAAGGCAATTCATGGCGTCCTATCCTGGACCTGTCTACTCTAAACACCTTTTTGGTGATTCCAAAATTCAAGATGGTGACTCTTCACCATTTGCTTCCTATGCTAGGAAAAGATGCCTGGTTGGAAATACTCGATTTAAAGGAAGCCTACCTGCACATCCCAATCAAGGAATCTTGCAGAAGATACCTTCACTTCAAAGCAGGCTACATGCACTATCAGTTCTCTGCACTGCCCTTTGACTTATCTACTGTGCCCAGGGTATTCACAAAGTGCCTAGCTCCAGTCATTGCATTTTGCAGGCAAAGAAATATTCAAATATACCCATACCTGGACGATTGCCTAATTCAGGCAGAAAGCCAGGACATACTTTTGAATCATCTGGCCTTTGTACAAAGGGTGCTAACTTGTCTGGGGTACACCATAAACGAAAATAAATTGCACCTGGTACCCTGTCAACAAATTATATTCCTGGGAGCAAGCTCCCAGATGGCTTTCCTCATGCCAGAGAAACAAATTCATTTGACAACCTACTTCAAACTAGTGGCTAAGAAAACCCTACTATCTCCAAGGCAAATACTGCAAGCCTTGGGGTTTATGGCCTCCTGCATTCTTCTCATTCCATATGCAATGGTAACTAATTGGTGTCAACATTCTCAGGATTTACAAGCAATGATTCCTATCATACCATGCCTACACCTAGAATTTCTTTGGTGGGCAGAGGCCTGCCACCAAAACAAAGGACTACCATTCACTCTACCCCCTGCCGCCCAAACCCTAACAACAGACGCATCAGACTATGCATGAGGGGCTCACCTGGCAGGGAAGTGCATTCAGGGCAAATGGAACCCAAGTCAAATGCACCTGCATATCAATCAAAAAGAAATGTTAGCTGTACAGAATGCTCTGACAGCCTTGAAGGACCACATTCTTCCAGGCATTGTGGAACACGCTACCAAGTGCATCTACAAGCTCAATTCCTGCCAGGAAAACTAAATACACTGGCAGACGGAGTAAGAAGAAACTTCATGGACCCACACGAGTGGAAACTGGAACCAAAGATTTTCAACATGTTGACAAACAAATGGGGGAGCCCTGATATAGACCTGTTTGCCCCCCCTCCAGAACTACCAATTGGACAAATTTTGCACAAGGACTCCCCACAAACAAGCTTAGAAAGTGGATGCTCTGTTCTTCAGCTGAAAAAAACTATCAGTTTATGCCTTTCCTCCTCTGTCTCTCCTCTCCAAAGTACTACTAAATATCAAACAGGACAAGCCAAGGATGGTATTGATTGCACCAGACTGGCCACGCCAGCACTGGTACCCCCACTTGTGCAGTGTGTCACTGTTGGCCCCATGGCACCTGCCTTTGACCCCTACCCTGTTGTCTCAGCAGGATTACCAGATTCTGCACCCTCAGCTTCAAACCCTGAACCTAGCAGCCTGGCTAATTACCTAATCTCTCCTTTACCATCCCTCAGTAAACCAGTGATGGATATCATTTTAGAAGCAAGGAGGCCTAGTACTAGAAAATCTTATGCTGAAAAATGGAAATGATTCTGTGCCTGGAATCAGTCTCAACTTACCTCAGATTTTACAATACTCAACTGAGATGCTTCACAAGGGCCTTTCTTTTTCCTCCATCAAAATTCATGCCTCAGCCATTGTAGCTCACAATAACACAGAACCTCCCTTCTTCTCTCATCCACTGCTCAGACAGTTCCTCAGAGGGGCCAAAAATTTAAGACCACCCAGGAGAGCCCCAACTCCAACCTGGGACCTTAACTTTGTATTGGAGAAACTCACTCTTCCTTCTTTCGAGCCACCTGCTAGTGCAGATTTAAAATTCCTTTCTTGGAAAACAGCCTTCCTTTTAGCAATCACTTCAGCAAGAAGGGCATCTGAATTACAGGCCCTTATAGCAGTGGAGCCTTTCATCATCTTTCATGAGGACAGGGTGTCCCTCAGAACCAACCCCTCCTTCATGCCCAAGGTGGTATCTAGTGTGGCTCTCAATCAGTCCATTCATTTGCCAACCTTCTTTCCTAATCCACAGAACAAAGGGGAACAGATACTGTACTCCTTAGATGTGCACAGACAACTTAGATTTTACTTGGACAGGACTAAACCACAAAGGAAATCTGAACAACTGCTTGTGGCATTTGCTGCAGGGGCAGAGGGGAAGGCTATTTCAAAGCAAACCATTTCTTAATGGATAGGCCATTGCATTCATTTCTGTTATAAGCAACATGGAAAATCTATGCCACAGGGGATCAGACCCCATTCCACCAGAGCTGCATCTACCTCTACAGCCTTTCTCAGAAGTGTCCCCACCAGGGACATCCTAGAAGCTGCTACCTGGAGTTTTGTACATACCTTCACCAAGCATCACCATTTGACAATTGTCTTGCAGGGTCTTATAGCTGGTCCTAATGCTATCTAAATTCCTCCTCCCATCCTTAGCTTTGGGAATCTACCCAAATGTGATGACTGCAACAGTGAAACATGAAGAACATAGTACAGTTGTGTACACTTACCATAAACGTAGATGTTCAAGTGTATTCACTGTTGCAGTCCTGGTTACCCTCCCTCCAGCCCCCTGATTTTTTTGGCTATACCTTTACTCTCCTTTGCTATGCTTAAAAGCTTTTTGGTGTATTTGCTTTTTTATTGGAGGTATATCCTTGTATATATATGTTTTATTGCTTCCCATTAAGGGGGCACCTGACATCTGGGGCAAGAAAAACTGATGTAATGGCATCGGCTGCATGTTTTATACCCCTGACGACCTGACGTCACGGAAGAAGAGACATCAACCAACGCAGGACTCAAGACTTTGTTAATCAGGCTGACTGAGGGCTACTACAAGCAGATAATCCAAATGTGATGACTGCAACAGTGAATACACTAGAACATCTACGTTATGTAAGTGTACACAACTGTACTTTCTTAGATCCGGGGACAGCACCCAAAACTTCGGCGTCAATCCCAACACCTCAGAACCGACTAGCCAGCCATTGATATCTCACTCTGTCTGAACCAAAGAACTCAGTACAAATGATGGATATGGAGTTATCTTTGGATCCAAAGCAGAGGAAGCTGGGAGGCTTGGATTCAAGAACTCTGAAGCTTTGAAAGAAGACAGATGAGGATGCAAAGGAAGGGTAGTCAATGTACAGAACTCCTGACCTGAAGGGATAGGAGCTGGGGAAACCCCTGACATACTCTGTGCCCAGAGAATTTTTCTCACCAGCCTCTCCATGTCCTCTTTATTCAAACTCCTGGAAGGATGGGTAGACATCAGAGAAGGTGACTTTGTTCTCTCCAGAAAGGGAGAATGTACTTTTAATTGAACCGGGTCAAGTGATGCTAAGTATTGCATCCTTGGTAGAGTAGGTAAGCTTTGAAATGAAATCAATTTCTGTCTGATATAGTGGTTTAGACTTGTCCAAAGTTGGATCTGAAGAAGTGGATGGATCCATATGTTTCCTTGCCCTGATTTTCAACACCAAGGCGGTTGTAGGATCTGAAAGCTTGTTTTTTTTAACCGATGGCATATAGAGCAATCTTTCTGGACCTGGTGGGGTCCTAAATAATACACACACAATGTATGTGAATCAGAGTAAGGCATTTTTCTACCACACTTTCCACAGTTTTTGAAGCCAGCTGGCCCTTTTTCTTTTTCTGCCATGCTGAGGAGAGAACAGGCTAAGCGAAATGGCTAAGAACAGAAAGCTTTTTTTCCTTCTTTTTTAAAAAGAGAAAAGGAAGAAAAAAAGGGGGAAAATGCCAACAGTGGCAATAGGGGAGTACATTGAGGGCTGGATTCAATAACGCTTAGACTAAGTGTACACTGTTCTGACTGAACAGACAACACAGGCATAACTCAACCCTTCTTCCTCCTAATTTTAGTTTTCCTACTGAAATTCTTGCAGCTTTAAATATTGACAGAGTTTCATAAAGGTTAGCACAAAGTGTAAACGACTTGTACACTTAGTATAATCTTTCTGAGTGACTAGAAAGCACAAAAAATGTGAGAATAATTTTTATTGAATACACATTGGGAACATTTAGTGTAGGCTTTATTGGAAATGCCACTAAGTGTAAAGGGAAGGAATACTAATGATAATATTCTGGGGTACTTTCATACAAAAGAAAGAAATATTAGCAAGAAAGCAGTTGCTAGGTAAGGGATATAAGCTAAAGCTAGAAAAATAAACAGAGAAGCCCAACAAAACTATTTAGGAGAGAAAATAAGTTTTAAATTCAGATAATGCACTTATTTGCTCAAGAGCAACTGGTCACCATGTCTAAAGCAAACAGCGTCAAACAAGATCTGGGGTACTTAGCAAGGGTGCATTATGGGTAAGGGAGAAGCGTGAAAGTTTTTTGGTCACCATGTGCTATTGTAACAGCTGAGTCTGATTCAAGGGATTGGATCTGAACCCATAAGTTGAGGATACAATGAAAATTGACAACATCAGATTAAAAGATGTTAGTAATTCTTAACATATTTGCTGGTATTTGTATTCCATGTAAACTATGCATGTGTATCTATGGAAATATGTCCATGTGTAGCACGTGTAAGGATCTGTCCAGTTCATGGAATAAATGATATTAAAGAAAAGAGACCTATTATTTAATTGGATGGAAACAGAAAGGCAACACATTCTCTTTTTTTGATTTACCCTCTACCATTGACATTTATCCAGCTTGGAATGACCGCATGAGTCAGCCACAAGGATCATGTTAAATTATCCCTCATGGTCAGGGTGTACTGCTAACACAGACTTCTCTTCAGCCACTTATAGCCATAGAGCAGTAAGCATAAATTGCTTCAGTCTTTCAGTAGCACAATTCTAGACCAGGGGCCATATTCAGTAAAGTCTACATTAAGTGCACACTAAGTGTACATCGTTCTGAGTGAACAGATAACACAGACATAACTCACACCTTCTTCCTCCTAATTTTAGTTTTCCTACTGATATTCTTGCAGCTTTAAATATTGACAGGGATTCATAAAGGTTACCACGAAGTGTGCACGTTGTGTAATTTTTCTGACTGACTAGAAAGGACAAACATGTGATATGAATTTTATTGAATATGTATCTTGTACACTTGGTGTGCACTTACTATAGGCTTTATTGAATCTGGCCCTATATTATTAATAAATAATTACAAATATTTCTCCCTTTCATTCATGCAATCCAAATAGCTATAACATTCTTTTTATACATACAGAGGGAGTCCTTGATAAAGAAATCAGTACAAGACCTTTGTACAGTATGAGCTTGCTGCGATTGTGCACAACACAAATATGGCAATCTTGCATGAAATTCAGTCCCCTCTGCCCCCCCCCCCATACCACACTAGAGTGTGTCAGCTAGAGCATATAAAGCAGAGTAAGAACTTACGATTGCTTCAGATACTTAAGGAAACTCGGAATCTGTCTTCAGTTGTATCTGAAAATTAAGGATTAATGATGAACAGTGCACATCCATATTCATACTAATATCACAGATAGCAATCCCAAGGACGTAACCTATATCCTAGCAGACTAAAAACACTATTTCCACAGGACCAGTCAATTATTTTCACTGCCAAGAATGCACTGTCAGGGCCTCTAGATAAACTTTACATCATCAGCCTATCAATATGGTTTGTACTGGATTCCTAGAGAATAGCAACTTGGACTGTACTGCATAAAGGAAGCTCCTGCACAGACCCAGGTAATTATAGACCCAACAACAACTACACCAGCCTTATTTGCAAAGTCATGGAACATGTCAATGCAGAAAGCATCAATGCAGGAATAGACAATGCAGCTGATCCAGGTCCCAATAAGTTTGTTTTTTGTGAATGATAGGTTCTGCCTAGAACATAGTAAGCTTCTTTGAAAAGGATACAGAGGTTCTGAACAGTGGTCAGTCACTGCAGTATGCTTATCAAAACTTGCCCACAGCTTTCTACAGTATCTTTCAATGCTTATATTTCTGAAAATTAGATAAACTTAATTTTACCCATGCATTGTCTATTAGATTGCAAATTGGTGTGTAATAGACTGCAAGTTGTAACAGTTGCAGCTGTTGCTTTGTGAATTTAAAGTTGTAACTAATGGGAGTTATAGATCTGAACCCTTTCCACTTTGGCATTTGATTTTTTACAGACATCCAAGCTAATGATCAAGTAGTGTGATTGCACACATTTACTAATGACTGCAAGCTGGAAATGATTAGCCACATATCCACTGGTACTGAATAGCTCCAGTAACGGCTGGAATCTGCACATATCAGATGTACTGGAAATGTCTCAAGTTAAATGCAAAAAAGTGCAGATTAGCAGTATTCATCAAATAAGCTGTCCCCTACCTCATATGTTATAAATAGTACTCTTCAGACAGACATGGTCATAAGAGACCTGGACACTTATGAGGGTGACGCTCTCCCTTGTTCAGTTATCATATTTCTGTCATAGTTAGGAAATCCCTCCATCTGACCCACTTTGTTTACAAGAGAATATCCTCAAAAATCCAAGAATGTCATACCATTTTACTCATTCCTGATCAGACCCATCATTGAATACAGTACTTGTTTGGTGTGTACAAATCTAAGCATATACCTCAGCTAGAAGATCTTCAGGATTTCTAATGAAGAACATTTAAGGCCTTAAATTCTCCCACTATTCTGACCAATGTAGACAACTCTCCTTATACTAAGTAAACTGCCAGCTGATATATGGTGATCTGTGTCCCATGTTTTGAGCCATAAAAGACCACATATTATCTAACTTCCTATTTTTTTGTTCACAAATGCGCGCACCAGGGACTAAATCTATATAAACAATTACAATATATTCCCAGACTAAAGAAGACATTACAACTACAGGTCAAACAAAGAACTACCTTGGCTACCTTTAAGGCTTGCTTTGATGGATGGGTTGACACAAATTTTCCACTGGGTCATTATGAATGCCCTGCTGGATTTGAAAAGTAAGAACTACAATTTGCTGAAAAATTATGGCATAAACTTGTGTGTCTACTTAAATGCGTATATAGCTAGAAATTTTGTGGTCCTTGTAATCAGTTTCCTAGTATTGTTCCTATGATAAAACCAGATTTGATACTTAAAGGATACTTGAGAATGTGTTGCCAACAAACTTTTTGTCTATCATCATACCTCAAAACATATGCTTAACCAATAAAATGTCTAAGTTATACATGTCCAGAGTTAACATTTAATAAGAAGAATGTGAAACTTAAAATAATAGAAAGAGGAACCATGTTTTTTCATCAATGCATGTATTTCACAACATCTTTAATGGGAATAAACTCATTATAAGATATCTGAGCATTGCATGACTACATAATACACATAACAAGGTACTTTTATGCAAAAGAAATTAGTTCAAAATAAGTATTTCAAATGATGTAATATTAAGACATCCCCAGGGCAACACATGCCTTCATGAGTAAAATGCATAATTTTTTGTGCTGCACTGTGCCAAAGTGTATATTATTTCATCATTACTACCACATACTCCACATGTGGGATAACCTTTGTGCTCTACATATCACTTCTTGATGAAATGTCCTTCTTGCATTCTACACAAAGGAAAATATGCATGATTCACTTTCATGATGAGAGGAATGTATCATGGATACACATTTAGAGAAAATTGTCACCTGCATGTCGACACCCCACAGGATACTGGCTCTCTCCGTGATCATCCCCTGCCAGCTTGAAAATACTTTTAGAAAAAGTATTTTTAGTACTCCTCTAGGATGCACAATAACCCAGTAACCTTATTAAAATTAAAAAAGAAAGGAATCACATACAAATTCACCACTCAAAGGCCATCAGTAAGCTATATAATTTATATAATACCCAGTGTAATAGTTAACATCCAGAATTACTTATAGTAGATCACCATGTCTAACCTAAAGTATGTAAATACTGAAACAGCAGTAAAAATAGACCCACACCTTCTTTACCTTGTAGCTATATCCTGCCGCAAATAAAGATTGCTTTTAAATTTCTATACATAAAATGAACAAGCAAACAGCATATATGTTGCAAAGTGAAAGACAATCAACATGCATAAAGTGAGAAAACAAGAACCACATAAATTGTAAACTATGAGATGTCTTTTCTTTGGTCCACACATCCTCTGTTATGTACATACTAACTAAACCTAAACAGTTACCATTACCATATACACAAACCACTAAATAAATCTTCTAGGTTGTGTATGCTCCATTGGCTTCATGGTTAAAATGATTTGGTTACTATAGAATAACAATCCCAGATCAGTTCCCTCCCAGTGATCACGTACATGGATGCTGGCATGCAGACTCCGTAATACAAACTTCCAGACCTAGCTTTCCATAATTATATCCATCATTCTGATCTTTGCAGATGATTTCTGTTATCATTAATGGTTCTTCAAGTATTTTCCAGTCATACACAACAGTTAAGGCTAAAGCCTTTCTTTTTTATTGCCTCCAAGTTTAGAATAAATATTCAGTGCTTTACTTACCCTGATGAATATCAGTATATTAAACAAAAGAAATACCTGTGATATATCATCCACCAGATGAAAACCCAGTCCCTAAGACTAACATCCATATCTGAGTCCTGTGATACAGCATATTTATTTGAGTATGCAGCAGAAATATTTTTGACACTAGAACATGTATTTTAAATTAACATCTTCCTTTATAATTTAGACAGCTGACATCAGGAAATGGAGTACATATCCTTACAATGACACAGCATCAAGCATCCTTCTCCCCTGCAACTAGTGTTATTTAGATAAGAAATATCATAGTGAGAAGAAAAGAGGTTGTCATATTTACTTTCGATGCAGTAGTAGTATTTATCATGGTAACAACAGCATTTTACATGACCCAAAAAACTCTCACATTAGCAAGAAGTGTAACAGGTAAATCAAGCATGAAGATCTAGTACTGAACCAAAGGTACAGCATTCTTTATTCAGAACTTAACTCTACATTATGTCGAACATGTACAAATCTGTGATTTAATCTACTGTAATAATTTAAATTATTATTGTTTGATAAAAGTTATAAATAGATTGGTTCAGCCATGGCCTAGGTCAGAGGCACAGAAAAGGAAAAATCAACCATCAAAGGAAGCACAGCAAAACCGCATCTGCACATGTATAAATCATTTAAAATCAGAACAGAATGTCATTATGTATTACGTTTTTTATTATGGTAGAAGATTGCAAATATACATTTACATGTATTTCATTATTCTGAGACTCAGATCTGCTCAGAACTGGTGGCCAAGGAGACCACATACACACACACACACGCCATAGACAGAGCCAACCTCAACTTCACCTCTCTGTCCCTCCATTGATAAATCAGAACATCCCCAGCATCTGCCCCCCTCCCCTTATCTCTAGGGAGCAAGTCATCACTGCCCTCTCAAAGCCAAAAAATACAGCCTCCATGGGACCCGATAACATCCCAGGCTGCATCCTACATGAACTCAGGCAGGAACTTGCAGCACCATCAGGCATGGTATTCAACCAAAGCCTGAGTACCGGCTTTGTCCCAACTGAGTGGAGGACAGTCACTGTTATCCCTTTACTCAAATGTGGAGCATCCACTGATCCAGGAAATTATAGACCCATTAGCCTAATTAGCCTAATCTGCAAGGCCTTGGATTGGTTTATCAAGGACCTCATTAACAAGACACTGGCAACCTCCAAACACTCTGTCCCACACAGTTTGGTTTCTTCAAGGGGAGGTCATGCCTGTTAAATTGTTTGACTTCTTTGAGACAGTCATAAACCCATGGATGGGGGGAAGACAGTGCACACTGCCTACCTTGACCTGGCCAAATCAATTGATACTATTCCCCACTCGGATATAGTAGATAAACTTTCTCAACTAGGCATCAATCCATATGTTACCAGATGGGTAACAAACTGGCTCACTGATAGAACTGACCTAGTCAAAATAGATGAAGCCACCTCAAGCAGTAGACCCTTAATGAGTGATGTACCCCAAGGATCAGTCTTGGTGCCTTTGTTGTTTAGGATATACTTTTATGAGGCACAGACCAAAAACAGTGGGCTATGGCTGACCAAGTTTGTACATGACTGCAAGCTGGGCGCTGCCATCAATTTCCCTAGTGATGTGGACATGCTGCAAGAGGATCTCACCGAAACAAATGACTGATGCCAGAAACATGGCCTCAAACTTAATGCCAAAAAATGCATTATCTTCCCCTTTGGGAAGAGTGATGTCCACACAAATAATGAAATTAATAACAAAGTCCTAAGCACACAATCATTCATGAGGGACTTGGGCACCCAGGTTGATAGCAAACTGATTTTTGACCACCATATTGCCTTCATTGTACGGAAAGCTTTTTACATGGCCCATTTCATTAGTAAGGGTATCTCATCCAGGGACAAGGAGGTAATAAGATCCCTGTCTTCTTTCCTTATAAGATATTGAATACAATGCCCCTTTCAGCATGTACCTCACAAAGCTCATGCAGCAGCTTGAGAAACCACAGAGGTTCCTCACCAGGACAATCAAGGGCCTCAAATATCTACACTGCACAGATGGGTTAAAAGCCTTGTCCCTCTACTCAGTTTCATACAGTTTCCTCAGAGGTGACCTCTCTCTGGCATACAGAGCAATCTCAGACCCTGCCTTGATGGGACTGCTGCATATCTGCAAGTCAAGCTCCATTCCAATAACTGGCAAAGTCAACCTCAAACTGGTATGTGACATCAATAGGACTTGTTGGTGGGACAGATTTGTGTCCTAGAGACTCCCCCTTTTGTGGAATAAACTCCCTCTGCACATCAAGTAGAGCACCTCATTAACCATTTTTAAGTACAACCTCTATAACTGGATGGGGAACAGAAAATATACCCTTTGGATTCCACCTGTGTCCTGCTGGACAGGGGCATCAGGTGCTGACTTGTCAGAACATGGGCTAAATTCTTGGCTAGGCTTGTAAGGGCATCAGGGCCAAAAGCCTAATAACTTCCCATGATCCTATGAAAAATGGCCCTATTTTGCTGAAACGGAATCTACAACAGACAGGTAGATCATGATACTGTTGCTTTGAACACTGATAATCATGCACATTTTTTAGGTTTTTTGTGAGATCAGAAGAAGGTAGTAGCATGATCAACGACAACCCAGAGCATCACTCTCAACATTTTTAAAGTTTCTAGAAAGACTTCAGAATGGTCAATATTAGCATTAATATGCAAATTAACTTGAACTGTCTACCACCTTCATATGCTGCTGCTGCTGTTGATGTAAATACATCGCCTTGCAGTAAAAAAATCACTGTCAGAATAAGGCCTATCAGGGCATACTTTGTATATTCCAAAAATGTGTATTGTATTTGCTACTAAATTTAATGAAAACATTGCTGTATGTTTAGCAGAATGAGTAGTTCAGTTACAGATACGGATTCACATATGTTGAGTTGCAGAAAGTTAGAAAGTAATTATGTCAGGAAAAGTCTTATTGTGTTTGAAATTCATTCATAAGGTGAGCCTTACTCTTAAAGTGCATTTCTATTTGATTTCATGCAAACTGGAGAAGTTTATAAATAATACTTAAAGGCAAACTGAGTTACTTAGGAGAGTTTAATTTGGCATTGCTCTATGAATTTTGTGTCTATGTATGCATGTTATACATATTTGTGTGCAGAATGTGGGTCACTTTTGCCATACAGTCTGTCACATGCCATTTTTGGGAACAGTTTTGTACTTCAGATACACTTACTGTTAAGCAGAAATGCATTACTACTATTATATCTAATATGGATAATACCAAAATGAAAAGTTGCCAGTTGCCGGTTGAAAAATGTATGCTATCATCTGATCCTATAGTGAAGTTAGTGGTTATTGTTTATAAAATTAAGCTAAACACAGATATGCATATGCAGCTATCACAATTTCCTTTCCTCATTGTATGCCAGGTACCTGAACATCTTAGTCATTCTGGTAGTCTGCCCTAAAAGATTTCCTGCTACAGGAATAGAAATTTCATCTGCAGCGTAGAACATAGGATAGATGGAAGCATCATGCAAAACAATCAGGAGACTAAGGTTCTGCTGCAAAAGTGAAGAATAACTTCTGAGTGCACACATTCCTAGAGTATCCTTAAGTATCAAAAGCATATTTGTAACATTTACACAGTCTTGACTTACAGAGCTTGAACTGGGTTTGTTGTAATGCTTTATAAATGAATGGAAGTTTTGACATGGATACAGCTGCACTGAGGTCACATGGTCAGTGGACCTGATTCTATTTACTAATTCTAAGTTTATGTGAATCAGTTGAATTAGACCAGGGGCACCGCACCCAATGGGTATGAGTGAATTTGTGCCCACTCAGTGTTAACGATTGTTATATTATCTTAGCTGAACTCTTTGTTTTCAAGGGAAGAAAGCAAAAGCTACAGTAATGCAGATTTACACTGACATTCATATTCTGCAACTCATGTTCACTTACTGCTCAGTCTATGTCAAATTTATCAAACACGCTTTTCAGTCCCATGTGATGACAATACATTTTCTCTTCCCTGAGGTCTGTGAGATTGCATGATTTTATTGCTAGCAGCTTAGCATGACACGAGTGACAGGAAGTGACTTGTTTTAGCTTGCTTTGGAGTGCTTCTATGTGCACAGCAGAAATGACATGCCTGCTTGTGAGGTGGAAATGGGTTAGCCGTTATTAAGGCATGAGCAGTGTGTCTGTGGCCCAGAGAGAGTACCTCAGCTCTATTTCTTATGTTGCTTTTGGATAAAATGCTCAACAGGCTGATGGTTCACCAACTAAAGCTTTAGCACTACTGTATTTCATCAGAAAGCAGCATCAGAGTTGGTGTGTGTGTGTTTCTGATGTCCTATCACTGATGCTGCATTCAGATTGAATACAGGCACATTGATATCAGAATTATTAAGACTTCAACACATAGTGTATTTTGTCAAAAAGCACCACAAGTGAATTGGTTCAGCCTCTCCTCCTTTTTTCCGCTCCACAATAATGAATATCTTATTCATATGCTTATTACAAACAGTGAGTTTTTCAAAAGTATTTTGGTTCAGAGACCACCATGATAATGTTCAAACAATTTCACCCTTTATTCCCTTTTTAGGATGGTGAGTTTCATGTAGAGGGTAGTGGTTGAGAACATGGTATTGTAAAAGAAAGAAATATGCCTAAATAAAGTGTGCTTACCTTGTGGAATTTGTTTCACTTACTATGCTGGCAATTAAAAGAATGATAAATCAAAACTGAACAGTGAGGAAGAAAAGATATTAATGAGAAATAATCTCTTCTAAAATACTATAAGCCTGGTTTTGTTTTGATGGCAAGCAATTTACTGTAGCACTTAGGAATGATAATTTTTATGTAAAGTATAGTTTATTAAATTTAGCTTTTTGGCAAGTGAGAAAGGGTGCTGTGGATCAAAAATTTAGTAGATCATGAAAAAGTGGTGGCTGAGGGAGATGGAGCTCACAAAAGATATAGTTACTAGATAGATTGTAAAAATAAGGGATAAAGAAAGAATTCATCAGTCAAACCTATTAAATAAATAATACAGTTCATTTATGTATGTTTTTATAAATGAAACGCACTGTCTGTAAAAAATGATACATAGTGTATAATAAATACATAAATAAAATAAAATGCTGATCATCTTTCCAACTTTCTGTTTCATAGCATCAAGACATTAATGTAAAGCAGTCTGTAATAATTTCATTTTACACATACTTATATACTTTCTCCCTTTTTAATTTCTCCAACTCTTTTGGGTTTTTAACACCATGATGGGAATGGATGGACCCCATTCCTAAGTCAAAGAACAATTAAAGTTCATGAAATTAGTATTGTTTCACTCTTTGATGTCAGCCAAAAGTGCTGTTCGCAGCACCTGCAATGTGCCCACTAAAGACTCCTTCAATTTGTACAGAGTTACATGTATTGGTAGCATATCTAAGTATGATTGTAGACTCTTTTTTATAAGACCCATTGCTCCTTCTACTATTGGAACTATCTGGGTATCTTTCTTCCACATTGCTCTCATTTCTGCTTGCAAATCCTGATATTTTATGGCTTTGTGTGTCTCTGCATGCAAGACACTGTAGTCACTGAGTATGGCAATTTCAATGCTACTTTTGTCTTCTTTTCTTGGACCACTATATCCGGTTTTCTAGCATCTGTCTTTTGAACTGTTGGTAATGAATAATCCCATGTGATGTAAACTTCATCATTTCCTGATCAACATGAGGTTCTTCCAGAAGTTTTTTATACTTGCAACTATATTTATGCATTTTCCATATTTCTTGCCTTCTCATCTAATCCTTCACCTTATATTTTTCCTTTTTGTTTTTTGGCACATTCAGTTGTTGCCTGGTTTTTATCCACTTGTGGTTTGATTTCCATTCCTGTTTGACACCAATATGGTCCTGCTAGCCTAAGCAGGGAAGTCATCTTAGATTTATTCTGCTCATGTTTCAAAACTTTCATTTCATTTGGATCTTGTGAGGTCAGCAGATACGTGTGGAGTCCAAGTGCAGATCTGTACACGTAATCAGTTTCAAGGAGGCCCATCCCTCCTTCAGAACGGGGAATATTTAATCTTAGTATGCATTGATTTTTATAAATCATTTGGTGAACATGAAGCATCCTTCTTGTTTTCCTGTCTAATCTATTCAACATGTTTTGGGGCCAGTCAATCACTCCAAAACTGTAAGTTAGGACAGGAAGAGCAAATTGGTTTATAGCTTGGATTTTGTTCCTAGATGTCAGTGCTGTTTTCAGGATTAATTCAAGTCTTCTAAAGTACTCCTTACTAAGTTTTATTTGCATTTGTTCAGGTTTTATTTTTGATTTTTCATCAATTCCCAAATATTTATACACTCACTCTTGCTCAAGTTCTTTTATATCACATTCCTGTCCCAGACTGATATTTTCTTGGTGCTGAAGTTTTCCTGCTTTAAAGGTTGCTTTTGCACATTTATCAAGATCAAATGACATTCTTATATCATCTGAAAAAGTTTTTACAACTTGTAGTTGTACATACAGTTCCTCATCTGATGAGCTATGCAGTTTCAAATCATCGAGAAAGAAGATGAGAATTGTTTGCATTTTGAATTTTTCTCCCTTGAATAATATATTGTCCTTTATCATAGTTTAACTGCAAAGTAGTCTGCCACTGTTTCATGGTCACTGTAATGCAGCTGATCATTGTAGGGTGTATCTTATATATTTTTAAGCGCTCTTTTATCCATGAATGTTGGGATACTAATAAAAATGCTTTTTTGTAGTCACCCATGCCATACTTAAAATTTTCCCCTTTTTACAGTTCTCCACTATGACTTTACTTAACAGCAAATGATCCTTTGTTCCATATGACTTTCTTTTATTGCCCTTTTGTTCTTTTGCCATAATTGAAATTTCTTCTAAATGACTATAAACTCTGTCGGCATCAATTCCAGTGTATATTTTATATGTCGTTGGAAGGCAAGTTATTGGTCTATAATTTTTAGGGTAGCTTGCAGGTTGACTCTTAAGTAGGAGGATTGTTTTTCCTGTTGTTAGCCAGGTCACCGTCTGTTTGGCGTGCAAATATAAATAGTTCTTACTCATGGCTAAATCATCATGCAAAGATGTTAATACTTTTAACCAAAAGTTAGGTACTGCATCTAGGTCTGTGGTTTTCCAATTTGAGGCTTTCCTTAACTTTGTTTCAATTTCTCTGGCTGTTACTTCATCCCATTTCATATCCTGTATCTTTAAACTTATTATTATTTATTTTACTTCTTCTATCCATTTAGCATCTTTGTTATGTTCCACAGGATCAACATAGATCTTCTTATTCTTTCGGCTTTTCCCAGTTAGGGGTCGCCACAGCGGATCATCTGTCTGCTCATGATTGGCAGTGGAGTTTTACAGTGTCGAGTTGCCAGCCCAGCGCCCAAGCTTCCACAGAAGGCACACACATGCACACACTCACACCTAGGGCCAATTTAGAGTGTCTAATCCACCTACTGCATGTCTTTGGGATGTGGGAGGAAACCGGAGCACCCAGAGGAAACCCACGTGACCACAGGGAGGACATGCAGACTCCGCACAGAAAGCACCCCAGCTGAGAATCGAACCAGAGAACCTCTTGCTGTACTTCTCCAAAATATATCTATTTCTTCTTTTTTGGTGGTCTTTCAATTCATTTTACCTTGTTTCCCAATTCCCTATAAAACTTTTCTGGGTCATCAATAAATTGCTTATTTTGTACTTTTCCTTTATATTTATCTGCGTATCTTCTATGTTTTTCCACCTGTGCTGAGATTTTTACTTTGTTATTTCCAATAGTGTATGATAGATCCTGATCTGTTATAATACTGTACTTTGCTTTTATCATGTCTATCTTTCAAAGTATTTTTGTTAATCCGTTACCTCTTCTATACACTTCTAACAGTGACACTTCCTGTCTTATTTGCTTTATAGTTTTCCCTGTCCGATACTTCCATGACAGTATTTGATTTCTCCCCTTTCTTTCCCTCACTACCCTGTGTTTTTGTGGTAGAACTTTATCAGATATTAATTTTGCTGCACAGTAATATATACTGTTTACTTCTGTTATATCACATGGATCTCTATGGACTATTCTATTTATTGTGTTCATCTGTTTTATCAAACTTGTGACTTTTGGGGTTTTATTGACCTTCTGCAGTCTATTTCTTTCATTGATCTTAATATCTATCTCTATTAAGTCAAGCAACTCTTCTCTTAGTTCGTTTTCTTCTAAACTGAGGGCACATTTTTTGTTTTCCATTTCCTGCGGGCATTCTACAGAAAATTCTGTTGCATCTTCCTGTGGTGCATTCTCTTCAGTTTCATCCTGTGCCATCTGTTGCTCTGTCATATGAGAACTCACTGGCCTATCACTCCTCAACATTGACTGTGTCAGAGTTTTCACAATTTCTTGTTCTTCCCTTGCCGTCCAGTTTCAAGTGAATGTTTATACTCATTTCCTGTGGAAGACTCCAAAGTGTCTTCATATGGCACCTGACCAATTCCTTTACATTCCACTGGTTTATCTTAATTTGGATGTCCATTGCTCTATCCTTTTGTGGTGCTTTCTGAATTAGATTATCTACACTGAATCCTTCTCTTTGCAGGTGCTCCATAACCTCAGTTTCTATTTCTTTAACTCCTCCATTACTGTTCTCTTTTTCTGCTTTCCTCTCTGTCTTCTTATTTTTTGTATTGTAAAGTTTTCCATGTCTGGATTCCTTTCCCTGTATTTCTCTTCAAATATTTTAGGTGCTGCTCTTTTTGTATTGGTTCATTTTGCTTTCTCCTTTGCATAAATATTACACCATATTAAATCTCTTTTTCTTTCCTATGTCCATATTTCTTCTTCAGACGTCTCCTGATCTTTCTGTTTCTCCTTACTTTGGGAACTCATTCCATCATGCTGTGATGTAACCTGTGTTAGACCTTCCACATCAAATCCTTCACTTTGCAGGCACTTCATAACTTCAAAACTGAAGTAAATAGAACCTTGTCCACCACAGCTGGATACAAATGCTTTATTTAAAATACCAAAATGTAAGCGCTGTCACAGTCTCTATGACTGCTTCCTCAGACAACTTTAAAGAACTAAAGCACATTCTTTATACAGTTAAAAATCAATTAACAAGTAATTGACAGAAATTAGGGCATTTAACGCGTCCCTTACACTTTGCTACTAAAAACATCTAATACTTAATTTGCAACCTTGTTTATTAAAAAACTTTTTAAAAAATGTATTCACATTTGTCTATACATTTTAAAGTGCTATGCATATTTGAGTTAATGTCCAAGTGCCCTAGCTTTTAAGAATGGTTTTAATGATACTGCTTCATTTATACCTGGTGGTGTATCTGCATTAAGTTTAATGATCCACCTATGCTTAGCTACTTAAGTCCTTTTTCTCACATTACCTCTTCTCATCCCTTCTCTGATAACCTCTAGAACAAAGAATTTGAAAGTACGGTCTCTCCCTTCTGCCTCAAGATGCTTGGCCAATGCACTGTTCTCCTTTCCATTAATGATGTCTCTATTGTGTTCTAATATATGGACCTTAAACATTCTGTTTGTCTTCCCTGTATGGAAGATCATGCATCTCACACAGAAACTAAAATATACAACATCCTTGGTTCAACAGTCAGCATAGCAATTCGCATGAATTGCTGTCCGACTGTATGTATATGTAAAAGTAGCGCAAGAATGTATGAATATGCATGCTGCACAGTTTCTGCACATGTAAGTCCCTAGTCTGGAAGATGC
>NC_056751.1:501877010-501919510 GCF_019279795.1 Protopterus annectens | reverse complement strand
TTGAAGTATTTCTTCAGTTTGTATTTGAATTGAGTTAGTGAGGTTTCTAGGGTCAAGTCAGCTGGGAGTCTGTTCCATATTTTTCCAACAGACTTGGCAAAGAGAGAGTCCCCAGCTAAGTAGGTGGATTTGTATGTTTTAACTAGGAGTCTAATGGATGATCGCAGTGGCCAGGTGCTGGTGTAGGGGCTGAAAATATTTTTTAATGCAGGTGTATTTTCTGGTTGGTAAAGGACTTTATGTGCCATTATTAGCTGGTTGAACTGCAGTAGGCTTAGCAGTTTAAGCCATCCTAGGCAATTTAGGTTGTGACAATGGTGTGTCCATTAGGCTGTGCCAAGTAGCAAATCTAGCACTGTGGTTATAGCAAGATGATAGTTTATTAAGTTCTGTTTTGTTTAAGTTGGAGAATAGAGGTGAGGCATAGAGAAGAGTTGATAGCAGATGGGAATGGGCAATTGCAGTTCTAGCAAGTGGGGTAAGGAAAGGTTTGATTCAGTAAAGAGAGCCAAGTTTTTATTAATGGTTTTGATAGTTTGATTGATATGCGCATCAAACTTCAGGTTGTTATCAACTATGACACCCGGTAGTTTAGTTTGGGCTTCTGGGGAGATGATAGTGCCATTGTTAGCAGTTATGTTGAAGGCTGGCAGGGGGGTTCATGCATGTGGGGGAGAAGAGAAGCAACTTAGTTTTGTTGGGGTTTAGGATTAGATGTTGATTGGAGAGCCATTTTTCCACTGTATTGAAGGTAATTTGGGTTAATGTGAATAACGTAGCTGGTGAGGTGTCAGAACAAATCAAGGTGGAGTCATCCGCATATTGAATGCAGGTAGCATCTGGGATGACTGAATGAAGGTTGTTGAAAAAGATGGAGAAAAAAAGGGGTCCTAGTATTGAGCCTTAGGGGACTCCTAATGTGATGGGTAGGCAAGATGATAGCTTGTCCTGCTAAAGGACTGCCTGTTGCTTGTCCTGCAGGTAGAATTGAAAACATTGGAGTGCATGGTTGTTTAAGGAAAAGTCAAAAGGAACTCCCCTGCATGGAAGTGATTGCATGGCTCAAAAACACATGGTCAACAAAAAGCAGATGCCAGCAACTGTGAGCTGTATAAACTAATTTAATTAGTTAAAAAATAAAAAAACACAAGAATAACAGACACTGATGAAGGCTAGGTTAACACCATAGCCAAAACCGGTCTGTTATTCTTGTGTTTTTTTTATTTTTTAACTAACTAAATTAGTTTATACAGCTCACAACTGCTGGCTTCTGCTTTTTGTTGACCATGTTTAAGGATAAGGCCTTCAAGGTATTTATAAGCATTTTGTGGTCAACCATTTCAAAAGCCTTGGATAGAGCTTGAAAGAGTGCTGAGGATAGTTTGCTATTATTGCACTTGTGGTTAATGACATTAGAGAGAGAGAGGAGGGCAGAAGTAGTACTGTGGTGTGGCTTAAAGCCATGCTGAAAGTTGGACACCAGCTTGTTCTGTGTGAGGTAGTACATGAGCTATACATGTACACACTTCTCCATAATTTTAGCTAGAGTTGACAGAATCGCTATGGGTCTAAAGTTTGACAGTTCAGTGGAACTACCTCCTTTATGGAGAGGTATGACATGGGAGATTTTCCATATAGTGGGTACAGTAGCTTCAGATATAGCTATGTTGATCAAGATAGAGATGGGGTAGGCTATGGTGTCAGCAGCCTTTTGCAGATAGTCTGCTGGGAGTAGGTCGGCAGCCAGGGTGGTGGGTCTTAGTTTGTTAAGTAGGGTATGAATAAGTTGAGTAGGAACAGGTTGGAAGGTAAAGTATGTTTGGGTACTGGGTGTGGCTACATTTGAATTAGAGCCACTGGGAGAGAGTTGGCTGGCTAGAGACTGGATAGTCTCTGTGAAGAAGCTGTTGAAGTTATTAGCAATGTCTACTGGGGATTTTTGTTGGGAAGCTGAGGGGGTTGGAGTGGCGGTTTGGCCAGGGTGGAGTAATTTGTTTATTCCTGTCCAGAACTATTGAGGTTTGTTTTGGTGTTTTTGCAGTAAACTGTAGTAGTGGTTCTTTTTGTCTAAGGTTATGGATTTTTTGGTGTCATTCCTTAGCTGTCTGAATCTTAGTTGATCAAGTGAGGCTTTTGTTTTTCGGTAGGTGGCCCATGCTTTGTTTCTGAGTGAAATTTTGGTTTTGGTATCTTTAGAAAGCCATGGTGCATTATTAACTTTGGTTCTAATAGAGCATCTGGGAGCATGGGAGTCAAGAATAGCAAGGAATTTGGTATTAAAATATGCTACTGCTTTATCTATGGGGAGACTTTTTAGTACTGACCAGTTGCAAGCCTTAAGTTCATTTTGAAACTTGACAAGAATAAAATTCTTGTTGTTTCTTAATGTTCTATAGGTGGGTTGGTAGGAGTAGTCTACTTTGAGCTTGATTACATAGGTGAGAAAGTGGTCACTTAGGTCATCAGGCAAAGTGCCTGATTTATAGGATTGAAGGTGGGTATTGACGAGTATCCAGTCTAGGGTACTTACCTTGTTATTGGGTTTTCCTGTCCTGGTGGGGGAGATTATGATTTGAGTAAATCCATAGAGGTTTATGTGTGTTGTGGGGGTTTCACAAGAGCAAGTGTTCCAGTCAATGTTGAAATCCCCAAGAACAATTGTTTCCTGGGGGTGGTTATTGGATAACCAATATAAGAAGTCTTCAAAGGTTTCTGTGTTCCTCCTTGGGGGAATGTAGACACAGACAATGTTTACATTTTTGTTTTTGTTAATCTGTTGTTTTGAGATAAGAATTTCAGCATTATTGAACTGGGGTGGTTGTTGTGTGTCTATGCTGACAGGTTAGACTTGTAAAGTATGGCTATGCCACCACCCTTTCTGGTGGTACGGTCTAGTTGAAACATACTATACCCTGGTGGCAGAATCTCATGGTCCTTGGTGGCAGGCTTCAGCCACATTTCTGTTAGACATAATATATCTGGGGAATGAACAGCTAAAAGGGCATGCAGGTGCTGAGTTTTGTTATTTATGCTCCTAATGTTTAGATGGCAGGCCAACAGTGAGCTAGGAGGTCTATTTGTTGGAGCTATGGTGGTAGGAGCTATAGTAGGGGGATTAGGGCCAACAGGTGGGGATGGACCAGGGTTTGGGTGGATGTCGTCATTCTTTGTGAGGTTGTAGTGTATCCCGAGTATGAGTTTTAAGATTTTGAATAAAGTTTTGTAATAGTGTCTAGTTTTATGACTAATGTAACTAGGTCTAGTAAGATAGTAGTATTTAGGGGTTAAGGATGTAAGCATGAGGGGAGTGAATAAGGGTGCATTATTATCTGTTGTAGATGGGATGGATGTTTGGAATAGGGTAGTGGAAACCTGGGTGATCCTGATATTCGTAGGCTGTTAAGAGATATGGGATTAGTAAAAGGAGTAGAAGTAAAGTTAATTAAACTATTTTGGGTGATAGCATACCTATGAATGGTATTTGAGATGTAGGCAAAAGGAATAGTAGAGTTGGAGGACTGGTGGTATCAAGTTGAGAGTGGTGCTGTTGAGTGACAAGTTATTACTGATTGGTTTAAAAAAGTGGGGTTTGGGCTAGTACCAATTAGTGTAGCAGCACCAGGGGTGGGAGGAATTTGGGGACATGGTGAGGTGCGAAGCAAGCCAGGGTGAAGCAAGGGCAAGCCGAGCAGGGATGAACCAATGCCTGTACTAAGTTGTAGCAGTTTAACCTGTATGAGGAAAGAGGGGGGAGGGGGAAAAGAGAAAGCAGTAGGAGTGGTTAGAGGAATACCTTGATTGACTGACACCACACCAGAGGTAAGTTGAATGTAAGGGGCTAAAATCTGCACTCAGCACTGTAATGTTACTTGCACTCAGCACTTTAATTTTACTTATATTTAGCAGGAAAGACAGACCAACAGTATACAAATTTGAGGATTATTACAAGGGTTACTTTTTCAAATGTCAGACAAGTAAGTAAAACTTTCAACAGGAATCTATGTCTTGAGTGTTAGAAAGCCAGAAAGGTATAACTTATAAATGTAAAAATTAGGGTCAGAGGGACAAATATAAGAGTCAGTGTACTTTAGTTACTGGGGAAGGAGGCAAACACTCAAGTAGAAAAGATCCCTATGGCTGACCAAACTGGTGACTTGCTTAATTACTCAGCGCTGTAAGAGAAAACTTAACAAATGCTTTTTGTGTGTGTAACCTACTCTGATTAATTGCTGGGAGAAACAATTTTTGTTGTGTTTTCCAATTGCAACCCTGTAGACACCGTTGTTCAGGAGCTGCAGTTTGTTAGTGTAGGTAAGTGTGAAGTTCAACTAGGACAAGAGTAAAGCAGACATTCTAGGGTAAGCATTAAGGCAGCAACAGGCAGTTATTTTATAACAGTACATTCAGAAAGTTTTTTTTGGGGGGGTACAGTAGAATACTTCAGAATGGATTAAGATTGATAGCTAAGAAACCTTAGCAAGAGAGCAATGCAATAAACAAACAATTGTCAGATTTTAATGATATACCAGTAAAGCTAAATCAATTGTTCACAATTGTACAACTGGAAAATTGTCAGTAAAAGCAATTCAGGTAAAGCTAGCACGAGTTATTCAGGTCATAAAAGCACTTCTTCAATGTGTGTGTGCAGTTAATTAAGTAATGGGGAAACCATCTTAGAAAATAAGGATATGTATATCATTTCTTTGTATTGAATAAACCATGCAGCTAGAACAGTTACATACATATCCTCCATCCTGAATGTGATAAGCATTTCAGCTAGAATAGCAACATGTACTTCTTCATTAGCCAAAGCAACAGTGGTTTGCCTGGGATGAAGATTTATGTGATAGAATCCTATTAAAGAATATTAAATGGATAGAAATAAGAGGGTAGCCACAGAAATGCAGCTGCAGTATTGCTGAAAATACTACTGTTTTGGTAATGCTTAGAATAACAAGACATAGTATTTTGACTAGTAGAGGGTACTGTGAAAGTAGGGTCTATATACTTTAAACATAGGCAATCAAGTGCAAAAGCTGTCAGCTATTTAATATAGAGAATCATTATATAATGATAGTTTTTCAGTTACTAATTAATTGTGGGTAGCAGTTGCTGGGTTGTAGGAAGGGTGTTCGTAAGACATGTACAGCAGATATGTCCACACTATGATGGTGTATGTAAGACATGTACAGCAGATATGTCCACATTATGATGTACAGTGCTGCTGGTTGTATGCCTATACCTGGGAATGCACAAACCACTTCTGGTGAGTGTTTTGGTGGCAAACCATGAAGAACAGCTGATAAAGATTATAAGTTAAATCATGCTTTGGATATTGAACAGCTATGTAGTATTACCGCTTAAATGTTTTTGGTGTGTGTGTCACATAGTACTTTCTAGGGGAGTTATGCATATATCAGACAAACCTGGAAACATAGAAGTTTAAAATAAATAAATATTTAAACATTTGTGCTTTGGCTGCTCAACAAAAGGTGCTGTTGCAGATTTCAAATATGCAGATGAGAAAATTTATATGCAATAGATAATAGCATCTTTAGATGTCATGACAGAGACTACATAGAACAGAGGTGATGAATGAGTGTTAGCAGGTATAGCAACAGTGTGCATGAACAGAGCAGTGAAGATGAAATAATCATGTATATACAGTAAGGTTGGTACAGCTTATCTAACAGTAAGAGACATGTTGAATATGCTATAGAGGTGTCTGTGTGTTATTGCAGGGTATTACTGTGGCCGCTGGAGTTGCTTGCATGATGCTACAAGATGGCATTGTGTGCTATGGCTTTCATGGGTTCCTTAAAGGAGTATGCACCATGGTGGCCAAGAAAGTTCTGATACACTGTAGCCACAGTGCTGTCATGTGGTCGTATTATAATCTCAGTGTTGTCCATGGCATACAACTCCGATATTCCAGAATTTTCCTGGTTAAACTTTGGTCCAGCTGCATAGTGTTGTGAAACACTAACCTACCAGTGTATTCACCCATCTACTCCATGCCTCAACATGCTTCCATCTTATATCTACTCCTTTGTCTAGAAAAGCTGCAGCAGATCACATTTTTGTTGGGATTCTAAAGTAGGGCATTGAGACATGCTGCAAGTCTTGTAACATAAACTGAGAGCAGCCAGTCACATACTTATTTCCAAACTGAGGGAAAGCATCCATCTCAGATCATGGAAATAAAGATGACAGTAAATGGAATATCATCTGTCACAGTAGCCATGCAGATACTACATCACTGCCGTTCCAGAAATTTTAAACACCAATGTGTATGTCATTTCATAGCATGGTAGCTGTCTGAAGCTCTGACTTGGCAATTTTCCATTACATCCATCTCAAAAGCACTGATCACAAACTTAGGCTATAGGTGCTCTTCTGTGTAATCTAGTGCATCATGCAGAACATTTAGTAGACCGTTGTATCATGTAATAGTACACCTGTGGGCCAGTCTTATCATTTCATGCATGATATAAGACAGCATTCTACATATAGCTGATAAATTATATGAGGCACACCTGAATGTAGATGTATGCTCTAGCATTGCAATTTGGAAAACCATACATATTTTCCTTGTTGGTCATTATTAAGAGGATGTTACTTCCATGCTTAGTTTTACCTGTCAATACTCATTTACCATTAGAAACATTTTCAGTTGAGCCCCTTTTAACGTGACACCAAAGGTGTTTAATATTTGGTTGAATCGTATTTCCATGATGGTCCTGTTCTAGTTCTCGGTTCACTCTATGAGCACTGTGCAATAAAGTATACCTTGTGTCACTTTTGAAAGCTATTATCTTTCTTCTTCATCCAGTATAGTTGTTGAGCTGAAAACATCAGGTAGGACTGCTCCTTTTGATGGTACTACAATAGCAATCGATGCCTTCATGTTCTTATAAGCCTATGGCCTGTATCTCTCATATGATTATCTCCATTGCGACCTGGGTATGTTCACATCTGCTGGTTTTCTTATTCTTCTACCACCATCTGTCTGTGGATTTACACTGTTAGAGGCATTTCCAGATCCTGATGCACTAGAATTGTTGCACAAGTCATTATGTACCATAAACATGTTGTCTTATAGGTGTGTGGAGTCCTGGTCATGTTCTGTCATGCTTCTCCCAGTTATACCCATCATTTTAGATGTCATATCTTGAGGATATGTTGTGAGGAATCTCCAGTGCTAGGCATGAGGTGTGTGTGTGTGTGTGTGTGTGTGTGTGTGTGTGTGTGTGTGTGTGTGTGTGTGTGTGTGTGTGTGTGTGTGTGTGTGTGTGTGTCTGTGTGTGTGTGTGTGTGTGTGTGTGTGTGTGTGTCTGTGTCTGTGTGTGTGTGTGTGTGTGTGTGTGTGTGTGTGTGTGTGTGTGTGTGTGTGTGTGTGTGTGTGGCCTGTTTTATGTGGAGATCTGCCAGCTTTGCTCTGTGTAATGCTGTACCTTTGTCATGTGCTGTTACATCTGCACATCTGTGACACTGATGCATAGTTTCTAAGTATGTGACGGTATATCCAGGTATCTTCAATTCCTAAATATTGTTTGTTTTATTGTTTTAGGTATTTATTACCTTTTCTCTCTCACACATACTGACAACACTGTATTGCTTTGGACAGACACTAGCTGTGTATCTACAGCAATGGCTGTGATATTGACCTGCATTAGTCCACATTTTCTGGTGCCATCTCTATATTTTTGGGAGGAAATATGCCTGTTATAATATATATATATATATATATATATATATATATATATATATATATATATATATATCTATATAAAGTACTTCATATTTATTGTGGCCTAATACACGCACATTTGGAAACACTGTGGTTGTGCATATTTTGAGGTTATCACCTATCTACAAGTACTTGCACAGTTGACATCTGCATATGTCTTAGACATGGAAGGTGCACTAGGTTCACAGCATGTGTGCTTTCCATTGCTGCAGCCTCAAGAAAATGTCATTGTGTATTTTTGGTATGGTGGGTGTTCATCTGTAACATTCAATTGATTACCGTTTCATTTTCAGTACTTGCATTGTCTGGATACAGCTGTCGGAATATGCAAGATGGAGAAATAAGATTTAATAAACTATGTCATTTGCCACTAACTTTGGAGTGCTGCCAGCCTCTTTGTCTATGTCTCTGTGAATTGTGAGGGTAAGAATAGCAGTATTACTCATTGCATTGGCTGGTACTTGCTTTAACCTGACAGTGGTATCCTAGTATTAGTCTTTATCCTTTGAAGCCAGAAGAGCATTACATTTACATTACTTGCCATTCACAATGAAGTACTTACAACCTCTTACAACTGCAAGCTACATTAGTTATTTTGGCATTAGAACTGTAGTATGAGCTGCTGAGTTTAAATAGTTCTCCATCCTGAATGGAAAGACAGTTTGCATTTTTTCAGTGGGGAATATCACATGCCACTCAGCTTGTATAATCTTACAGACAGTCCATGGCTTGGAATTATTTTATAAGTATTTCAGTTTTAAGCCTTCATCACTGCATGGTAATAATGCATGACCCTGCATGCACATTATATATTTAATTTCACTGCATGTTATAGAAGTGATACTGCCCTGTCAATATTGATATTATTTAACAATATACTACAGGGTTTGTCTTTGTGCAGCATTCTTGTTATTGTGAGTGCCAGCAATGTTACCATTTCTGTAGCATTTAGACTATCTTGATAAATAAAAATCCAATACCTCCCATTTTGTTAAAGTTACTTTTGATTTGAGCCAGCTTCGTGACATGGCGGGGGGGGGGGGTAGAACCCTGACTACTACTCAGCTGGTGCATGATAAAAAGTGGAGGGATGAAGGGAATACGCTTCCTTTGAGAGCTTACTCATTGCGGGGTACAGTGAGGGTATCTGTGCATCTTGTAGTTGTCTAATAAGGTAATATTCTGGCAGTTAGCGGGAGATATAACATAGGTATCTGATCTATGAAGGTAGGTTATCAAGGGAATAGTTATTCACTGCATATTCAGGTTGGTGCCGTCCAATGAGCCATTACGTACCCCCCACACACACACACACAAATGGAACCACCTTGAAGGCTGGTTTAGACTGATAATTTTTAATCAGGTAAATTGAAAAGACTTTCTAAAAAGAAGAGAACAGAGACAATAATGCTTTTTGGTCACTGTGCAGGAAGCAGAACTGCTGTCAAACTGAGCTGAGTATGCACTCGTCATATACGTATACCGTATATCTCAAAAACATGAGTTTTAAGTATTTTCATTTTTTTAATCAGTCCTTCCAAAATAACTTAAGCTTTTACTGCAGATATTGAGTGGCAGGTACTTTAAACTCGTTGATTCCATGCAGACAGTCACTGGTTATTGAATCAGTTATGAGAGTTCAGTGTTACATCTGGCATGATGTCTTGAGTAATGTGTATACTTTGGTACAAAGGACACCAGTATGATTTTATCCATTGTGTTCAAACTCAGTTTCCCCAAGTGTACTTCAGGGATCACTCATATACAAATCAGTTTTTCACCTGGAACAGTGTATTTTTGTACCTTGAGTCAGTGGTTTATGCATTAGCATGTACAGATATATTAATATACAGATACTGTAAACTATGGGGCAGATGTTAATTTGTTTTATTTTTTTAATAACTTTTCTTTCCAGCTGTCTGCTAACACTCAGCATTCCCTTCTTCAGAAAACATACAAATAGCCATTAGGAGGTTTTGTGGTTAAATCTTTAACTCCATCTCATTGTGGCTGACATAAGCACCCACATCATCAGGGGTAGTTTATATGCCCTTTCCAGACATGTGCATCCTCTGTCTGACTCTCTCACTCTCTCTTCTTCTCACTACAGACACACACACACACACACACACACACACACACACACACACACACACACACACACACACACACAAACCTTTATAAGGGTTTCATCACTGGTTTGAAACATCATGCCCATGGGCCCAGTTCCAGCAGCTGTTGCATATGCCTTCACTTCAACAGGAGCAACCTGATGATCAGTGCCACAGTTTCTCTTCCACAAGTACTGGCAAGATGTTTTGAGCTTCTCCCTCCCGCTCTTCCCCGCTCTGCTGTTTTATCCTCTGAGACATTAGCTGAAGTTGGGATATCTTTGTTATAGTCAGGACTTCATCTTTTTACACCTCAGATCTAGATCTGTACATTTAGAGGGGGAGTCAAGAAATATTATATAAAGGTATTATACCTTTTGTTTATAATTTTTGTATAAAGGTATTTGGATATCTACTTTTGTTTCACATTTTAATGTTTAAATTTGCCTCTCTTTTAAATTCTGTTTTTATATGCTATCCGCAGCCTGAGACTGAGTGATCAGAAGTGATCAGTGTTCTGCCTCAGTAAATAGACAATGACTGAATAAATGAATAAATAAACAAATGTGTCTCAGTACTAGTACAACTATAAAATAACTGCCATCACTCTCTACAAAGGACCACAGTCGGCGGCCATTATTTCTTCTGCCTTTTAAGGAAACATGCACATGGTCAAGAAGGTTATATTTCACTAAAGAATGCAGGGCAGTGAAACTACTGGATTGCAGTCATTCAAGCAACATGCAACATTGTATATTTTTAAGACATTCCTTTTGATATTTATATTACTTTTCTACATGTTTTACATTTAAATTATGATCTCAGTCTGGCCCTAAATTTTGGATCCATTCAGTAATGGCCTGTACCTTAGCCTTATTCAGCTTAGTCAGATAATGATTGGTCACTGAATCGGTCATGAGTTTTTAGGGCTCCAAGTGGACATGGATATGGAAATGTGTACATCTACTCAAAGGACAAACTGTACAGTTATGACATAGCCTGCCGTAACCCAGACTCTCCTTTATTTATCGGCCACACCCACACTGTTTTACCAAGTACAATGCATTTCATGTATATATACTCTATATAGGGCCCTATCCCTGTATTCTGTCTCCTACAGGCTTTTGAGGGGAGATATATGCCTGGCATACACGGCATTGTCAGACCCCACTCTGATGGATCTCCTGTATATCCACAAAAGAAACAGCACCAAAATTACCTATTCTAAAGACTTAAACCTTGCCTGTAATATAAATAGGACCTGCTGGAGAGATAGGTTTGTATCCCAGAGACTACCCTGTCCATGTAACAGGCTCCCCATCCATGTGAAGCAGAGTTCTTCCATAACCCAATTCAAGTGCAACTTGGACAATTGGATAGGAAACTGGAAATTCATCCCTGGCTTGGGACCTAGGTCTGTAATGGAAACAGGTGATCTGTAAATGGTTCATCTCCCAGGCCCATGCTTACACTTATCAGGGGTAGCAGAACTTGTTAGAGATTTGGGATGCATGGCTAGGCTTAAAAAGGTCCTTGTGATCTTAAGCCTAGTAAACACCTATGAAGCCATGACCCTATAAAGAAACATTGCAAACTAGCAATAATATTGATACAGGGAACATTGTCAAAGACTGTGCAAAGTCTGTACTAGTGATATTTAACTACAAACCATTTCACATACAATGGTTAATGGAATCAAGCATGGTGCCTGTGGTGGACTAAAGTCATTGATAAAGTTTTCTGTTTGACAGTTATAAGTTCATGAACAAGTATGACTACCAGAGATAACCAAACAAAAAAGACCAGCATGTCAACATAAGGGAATCCAAATCCTCATATAAAATATAACTTGGTTTCCAACTACGAAGCAATTTGGGATCTATGTTACTTGTAGTTTTCAAACATTAAAACAGTGAAATTCTATTAGATTTAATGGTAGACAACATTTACCTGCATATTTCATTCTTTCAACAAAATACTTTTATATTAATCCATTATTGCTATGGTGAAAAATACTACAGTATACTACTGTTTCAAACTGTTTCTAAATCTGCACTGTTTAACAGTTTTATTAATTATAGTTACTATTTTTTGTAACCTAAAAAAGGTGGTCATATTTCCAAAACATGCATGATTAAAAAATGTATTTTGCAACATTGTACCAGTCATCACTAAAATGTTGCTGATTAATGTTCCTGGATTATGAAGTATATTTCAGACAGAACATCATAATTAACAAAACCGTACTTTCACATACTTTTTCACTAACTTGGTATGATGCATAACTCTAGTAAAGAATTCACAAAAGCATTTTGAAAGGCACAATAGTATAATTTCTCATATGGTCTAGAAGAAATGTGTAACAATACAGCCTAATTAATTATCCTATACACCTTTAAACCAAGATTAATTCTGTATAAAGCATCAAATAGTATGACTTTACAAGAGTAGGTAGGCTTGTGTTTTCTAATGTCTGCAAAAGACAGTAGAGTAGTATTAATCTAGCTGGGAGAGTAAAGAACTATGAATAGAGAACACATTACCTCAATACTAAGCCTTCTATTTTCTTTAGGATTATATGCCCTTTCTTTAGGATTATGTAACCTCACATGTTCTTTATGGTTACTGTTGATGCCTAGCTGAAAGATAAGATGTTCATCATGGGCAATAAGAAATGTTCTTAGACCATCTCATGCTCTGAATCTGTGTTGTTTTAGATTAATCTAAAAGTAAGCATGAAATATTTAATAAACGGGAAATCTAAGATACCTAATGAAAAGGTCATTAGTTAAGAAATGCAAATATAATTAAGTGCTGTGTCACTAACTACTAAAAAATCCTCAGCAGATGTACTGAAGCACCCTTATCAGAAATATGTTAACGTAATAAAATTGTTAACAATACAGTGCTGTTTTCTATTAAGTGAGGATTCAAGTGCATGAGTCATGTTATTTACTGCAGAAAAGAAAAAAAATGCACATTGGATGATTATGTCTACTCTTTTGTTGTACTGAAGCAAGTAGCTTGACATTAAACATTATATGATAAAGGGAAATGTCTGTCCTCGATCTAGGATAGCCAGTTAAATATAACTACAAAGAATGCACTTTTGATTACAAAAAATAAAAAAGACACTAGCTCCAATCTGTTTCTGCAGTATGTAAAGGCACTAACCCCATGCAGGGGACTTCTTACCATCCAATTATATTATTGTTACAGCAGTACAGGGGCTTAGTGAAATATCTTTCCTTAACTGTTTCAGGGATTTTATTCAGTCCTGACTTAAAAAGACTGTCTTGTTGTTTTGCATGTTATCCCTATGTTTGAATGCACTTTCCATGTTTACTGTACTTTTCTTCTTTCTCTCAAATTATTTTGGTTGATTGGTTACATTAAATTATTCATATATATGTTTGTTTCCCTTGCTCTTCTAGGTAAACAGGATCTGAAAAGGAAAAGTTTACTTTCCTTTACAGGTGTGAAAAAGATCTGAGAAGGAGCAGTTTGCTTACCAGCTGAGAAAAACATAAATTAAATTAATTTAAATTTTACACATGTAATTTATTTCAGATAGATTTTTTTGTACCTGTATAATAGGGAAAATAAGTTTTTAGTAAACGTCTGAAATTTCAGTTCAAGCCCATGTCATCTTATTGCAAGTCAGTAAACAATCCATGTGGCTTTCCTCTAGATTCTCCTTTTGTTCTCAGATCTCAGAAACATGGTGGTTATATTGTCTGGGCTACATGTGTTAACTTTGCTGCTGAAATTGGGTTCGGGCTTCTAGGCAGAATGACATTTGCTTGTGGTACATTTTACTGGGGGATGCATGGATGAAGTGGCATTCAGCTACAGATACATATGATTGTGGCAAGTTTCCTGTGGGCAAAGAGAAGTACACAGTATCAGGCCCACAACTTCAATAACTAAATGCACAGGGAGAAAATAATATTCATGGCCATCAAACTGCTGCGAGTCATCAAGCAATATGGCAGGTATCACCAGCAAGTAGTCCAGTGGACATGTCAGTGGCAGTAAAACTGCAATGCACAGTGAGCAGTCCCCTTATTAATAGTATGTGTGGGCCACCATCCTCTTCACAAATCTAAGGGTGCATTGCCTAAAACACATGCTGGAGCATAAGTGTGACTACAGAAACATGCAAGATTTCATTCATGTTGTAGCACAATTCTACATCTTGTACATACATATGCATGTACTGTACACCAAGCTCAACACAACTTACTTCTACCCACATGAACTTGTTTATTGAATGTGTGTGCACAACACTGCATGCTACTGTTTGCCTACAGGAAATTTGCAACTAGCATATGTTTCTGAGGCTGAATGTCCCTTCAACCATGTGCCACCAACCAAATGTAAGACAGAGAAAGGTCTGGCTGCCAAGGAATCTCAACCCCATTAAACGGTCATGATTAATAGGAGCAGGTTTGTGGTATATGAATACTTTAACAGCACTTGTCTTTAAAGGTAAGGAAAGAAAAATATCATATGAGTACAAAGAATTCGGTATGTGAGGACTGGAACTGTAGAGCTGAAAATTAAAGACACAGCAAGGAAGGAGGACTATAACTGTCAAATGAAGAGTAATTAACTGAACTCAGAAAAGGTGAAAGTTTTTTTATGCAGTAAATTATACCAGGATGTACTTAGCAGTAGATTAGCAGATGGCAAAGAAAAGAATACTTGTTTGTTTTCTTTGTTTGTTCTATATTCATTCATGTATTCATCCATTCATTTTTCTGGGGGGAGGATTCTTTACCTGACATCCAAACCATTCCTTTGCCCAACTGATTATTTCTTTCCCATGTTTTACTTGTTTTTAGGTACTACTAATGTGTGTGATGGTCATGTGATGGTGTGGCATTTGTCTTGATGGATGTTACTCTGTATGAATCTACCTCTCTGGTGCATCACAACCTCCACATTGTGGAGGATGCAATAGTTGCAGTGCAGGGAAATCCTTCACAAAAGAGAAGCTAGTGTCATTTTAGGTGCTACAGTTTTTCTTGCAACACATGGTTCTAAGGCATGCACACTGTGTCAGTCCTTCAGGACAGGTGGGCTGACAATGCTTGCTCTTCTGCTGAGTCATGCAGTGCCTGGCTGTAGTCAAATCCAGGACAGATCAGGTGCAACCAAGGCTCCATCCCTTCGCTCCATAGAGCTAGAAAGGAATAATTATTTTTAAAATAGAAAGGTGATGAAAGCAGAGTAGCAGTACAAAAGGTAGAAATGAATAACTATTACTTATCTCATCTCTGAAAATAAGGAATACTACACCAAACACCTATGCAACCATTATCTGGAATGGTGTCATAACAGCACTCTGATTTATTTCATAGTCATCTCCAACCCCAGTCCTCATAATCAGACTAGAAACCACAACTTCTCCCATATTACAGCCAATAGAAAGCCAAGTGACTTCCTTCTACTAAGCCTAAATATTAGAAGTATATCCAACAAAGTCCATGAACTCCATGCCACCATAGACTTATACTCCCCAGATATAGTCATCCTGACAGAAACCTGGCTAAAACCTCACATTACCAGTGAGCAAATACTCCCTACAGGTTACAGCATACTAAGAGTAGACCGGCTAAACAAAAAAGGAGGTGGTGTAGCTATAATATTTAAACAGCATCTAAACATCCAGATCTTAAAATCATCAGCTCCCCAAATAGGCAATGAAGAAATAATATATACCAACCTCAAAATTAACCAAAACAAAACCATCAACATAATTGGATGCTACTTCCCACCTGGTCAAAACATGCCTCCACTAGAAAACCTCATCAGCTGGTCTACCCACCATCTACCCCAAGAAACTATCATCTTAGGTTATTTCAATATTGACTGGCAATCCTGTTCTGGCAGCAATCCAACCCATCATGTACACCTTCATGGCTTCACCCAACTAGTCCAGTCACCAACAAGGATAAATAAAAACTCCAGCAAGCACACTACCCTGGATTGGATACTAGTCAGTAAGAACCCCCAGTCATATATAACAGGCTGCTTATCAGATAGCCTCAGTGATCACTCCCCAACATTCCTACTCAAAACATACCTGTACCAAACTAAACCTGTCATCTATCGTCAAATACGTAAAAAAATAAACTTTAACCCACTCACATTCATCTCATCCCTCAAAGAATGTAACTGGCATGCTCTAAAGTACCTCAGTCTAGATGACGCAGTTGAATTTTTCAATACTACCTTCCTGAACATCCTTAATTACCATGCCCCCATAAGATTTTCCAGAACCAAAGCACAACCCTCCCCATGGCTACAGAAAACCACTAAGTCAGAAATGAAAAACAGGGATAAAGCTTGGGAGCACTGGCGCAAAACCAAAACCCCCGCAGCTAGACAGAAATTCCTAGAACTATGCAATAGAGTCAAAAAGCTAATAAAACGGGACAAATTCTAATACTACTAGTCTGCCCTAGACTCCTCACAACACAGCCCCAAACAATTCTGGTCCTCCATAAACTCCATCCTCCACCCAGGTAAAGTCAGTACCCCTCCTCCTAACATCCCTCACTCCTCAGAAAATATTGCTACCTCATTCAACACACACTTCACCCAAACCATACTATCACTAGCTAAACAACACAACCCCCTTCGCCTCCAACCCACACGTTCAGCTAGTAGTCTCGTCACTAGCGTCTCTTTTCCTCCTGTACCTACCTCCAACATAAAAAAACTCTTAACTAAACTTAAACCCACCAAATTAGCAGCAGACAACCTCCCAAGTGAATACCTACAAATCGCAGTTGATGCTCTGGCCTACCCAGTATCCATCTTTATTAACCGATCTCTGTCAGAAAGTTACGTTCCCACATTGTGGAAAGTCTCACATATAATTCCCCACCACAAAGGCGGACCCTCTGCAGAACTAACCAATTACCACCCCATAGCTATTCTCTCTCCACTCTCCAAAATACCAGAGAGATGCATACACTCTCAGGTCTAACACTACCTCCTTACTAACAACCTCCTTTCCATCACTCAGCATTGTTTCCGACTAAACCATAGCACCACCACTGCCTTACTCTCCTTTACTAACACTATCCTTCAGCATAAAAACAATGGCTATCTCTCTTCTGTTACTTTCCTAGACCTATCTAAAGCATTTGACATGGTCTCACACAAACAACTTATCTCTGTCCTCAATAACCTATCCTTCTCACAATCAGTCACCAACTGGTTTCAGAGTTACCTGTCTGACCGCCAACAATCCATTGTATGGCAGAATGACATATCTCCCCAACTACCTGCCTCCATAGGGGTTCCCCAAGGATCCATCCTTGGACCCCTACTTTTCTCTGTTTACACCAATAATGTAGCCTCTGCCACCAAACTTGACCATCATCTGCTCAGCCCAGTCCCTACCCAAACTGCAAAAAGTCACACAGGAAGCCTTTTCCTCTGTTGAAACATGGTTATCCGATGCTCAATTAATACTCGACCCAAACAAAACTAAACTACTCATCTTCCAACCCACAAAACGTACTCAAAACAACTCTCACTTTAACATCACAGCAAAAGACAACACCACTATATACCCAACTGAACACACCAAATTGCTAGGAGTGGAAATAGACAATAAACTAAAATTTGACATTCACTTATCCATGACCATAAAAAAAGTCCACAAAAAAATAGGAGCATTATACAGAAATAAACAATTTCTCACCAAAGCAGCAAAGATTTCAATAGCAAATTCCCACCTTATTTCCACCCTACTTTATGCCTCTCCAGTATATACCAACCTAAGGCAATGTGATCTAAACAAGCTAGAGACCTGCTACAACAAAATCGCCAAATTTGCCACAGGGGCATCCTACCGTAGTCACCACTGTCTCTCACTTGCTGAACTGGGCTGGCTTGAATTCCCTCACCTCCTTCAGTGGTATCAACTCTCACTCGCCCACAAACTAGTAAACCATCCAGTAAATGTCCCATCCCTCCAGAATCTACTCCAACCCTATCGCACCACCAGACCACTAAGATCCAGCAACAAAAATCACTTGCAGATCACTAAAGCCAATAGCTCTGCTGGTGAAGCACTATTCTCTTGCGCCATAGCCAAATTATGGAACTCACTCCCACCCACAATTACCTCCGTAGCATCATGCACCAACTTCAAAACTTTATTAAAAGCGCACCTAAAAACATGCTGGCTATGCCCTTGCAACTCCTACTCTAATATCATCCACCCCATCCAACTCCTACCTTTCTTTCCACTCCACTAACTACCTTGATTATAGCAAGCACAGATGCTCATAAGCCTAGTACTTATTATACAGCAGGAACTTCTCATTGTTACATTTGTTAATGCCTGTTATGTACTTCACAGATAAAGATTCTAGTTGTCTACTGATGTACTATGTTCTTCATCTGTAAATATGTTGTAAGTAATTTCTATGTTAAATTGTTAATCGCTATGTAATCCAATGTAACTACTGTCTATTTTACTTTGGAGCTTTTCTCCCCGGGCCTCCACTGAAAATGGACCCACGTCCAGTCGGACACTCCCGGTCAACAAATTTAAATAAATAAATAAATAAATAAATAAATAAATAAATAGATAGATAGTATATTGACAGCATTCCTCTTAACAGACATCTATGACAAAGTTATAAGATTGCATTGTTCTGAATCCTGTTCCATTTTTAAGCTAATGCCTACACATATCTGTAGCTTTGCTAGAATTTTAGATAAATGTTGGTATAGGCAACAAAAGAACTTTCAGCTTTCATCTCCTGCTAGACGTGAAATGTGAGCACTTAGGAAAATTAGGTGCATAGAATCATAATTTCTGTACACAGCAGTTTTCATCCGCAACCAGTCTGATAAGTGCTGTATCTAATGATAGGAAAAGTGTAAGTAAGAGACATTAGGATGGAGATTCTTTCTTTCTTTCTTTCACACATTTTCACCTTAACCTATCATTTGAAGCTACCAACACTGACATTAATACCTATGCTTTCCAGCTAAATGCCTTTGCTTCCTCCTACAACTAGAACAAATGATGCTATCATAGTAACAATCCCATTAGGTAATGTGGAATGGTATGAGATATGCTAATTACCCTGCATTATGGGTTGATATCATGACTGATAGATATTCTCCACAACTGACAGATATGCAACTAGATCTTCTGCTCATGTGTTTGTGAGTGCAAAGGGGGAACATCTGTCATTCCTTACATCCATCACAGGCAGTCCTCTCGCCCCTTATCAAAACCTTGCACTAGGGAGGACACTTAGAAGTGAATATTCAGATTCTTGCCTCTTTCCAAAACCCTTCCACCAGGAAGGACAATTAGAAGTGAATGTTCAGATTCTTGCCTCTTTCCAAAACCCTTCCACCAGGAAGGACAATTAGAAGTGAATGTTCAGATTCTTGCCTCTTTCCAAAACCCTTCCACCAGGAAGGACAGTTAGAAGTGAATGTTCAGATTCTCGCACCTTTCCAAAACCCTTCCACCTAGTCTTTTTTGCAGGAAAGTATTATGTTTCTGAATCTGGGACTTACGTCACATACAGAAACAAAAATGCTCCAAAAGTAGGCTCGCTAAGTTGAATCTTTTACATATTTCAGTAAGTACAGTGGAAATGACCATCATATAGTGACATTCCATGGAGTTTTACACCAAAGTACAAAATGCAGAAAAAAAATACATTTATCTTATTCTTTGTCATGGAAGTAGTGGTTCTAGAATATATCTTAAGGGCCTACTATACATAGTTAATATATTCAATTAATTTAATCTATGGTTAACACCGGATGAACATATTCCAGCTTTAGAACACTCCAAGCCTGCTTTATTTCTCCTTCAAACTGTCCAAGCTTCTCATATCAGCGTTCTGATTACTGAGTGAGACAGCTTCCTGAAGGTTATGGCACAGCATCTGTACTACAGATGGCAGGGTTTACACTCTATCTTTATTCTTTGAAAACACTGTGTTTATAACTGTTACCAATTTGTTTTTAGACATATTTCTGCTGCCACTGAAATTAAATGAAATAACCTGACCATTTGGAATATTTTGTCTTAGTGCACATTCATACTGCTAAACAGTGCATTGGGGAGAGCAGGATCAAGCAGATGCCTTTGCTTGCATTGAGCTAGGTTTTTATTATTGCTTACATCCCTTTTGCATTGTACAGTGCCCTGCTACATCCGAGAAGGATTTTTAAGCCCTACCTTGAATCTGCATTTAATCAAGTGCAGGTTAATTTCTGGGCTCATTAATTTGTTTTTAAATGCAGCTTCAGTGACATTTTAAAGTAAATTTATCAGCAAATAATGAAATTGGTGAAATTGTTGTGAAGTCGCTTGTCATGGTATGCACAGTTAACTGGCACAACCCCACTTTACTAAGATAGTTTGAAAAATGGAAAATGTTACTTATTCTTTCTTAATAGTCCCTCTTCCAAACATTAAAATGAGAACTTAGAGAGAAATGCATCATGCAGGACAGGCCTGCTTGATTTTTCTCCACCAATATCTCTTCTTCAGCTGATAGGCTGTGTTATATATACAAAGTACACCAATGTCTACCTTTGATTCCTTTATTCAGTTACTAACAGCCAACAGCAGAGCAGTAACATACAGTGCCTAGGAAATCACCCTTTGCAAAGCTAAATGTTTCTCAATTGGGGAAAGCTGTTTCAGCATGGGATGATTGCATTGTGAAGATTCTGTCCAACAGAATTTCCCAAGTCCTGTACCATGACTTACTAAAACCATCAACCTGTACTGTATAGGCTTACATAAGAAGAATGGGTTCCTGCTAGCTGGTTAGATCTGACCATAAACAAATCACTCTGGATATCCACATTCCGCCCCCACCCCCGGCCAAGGAAACCACTGTGAAAAACTTTTCAAAAGCAAACTTCACATTACTTAAGACCGAGGTGGAATGTTTCAAAGCCCCCATGCTAAAGGATAACACTGTCCAAGCTGCAAAATCCTTTACTAATGCATTCTACTAATACATTCTACATGAATGCATGGATCGTGCTATCCCAAGTAAAACCAAGACTCACTCTTACAAGAAAAGGAAACCAGTCTGGTGGACCCCTGCCATAAACAAGCTATACAATAGAAGGAGGAAACTAGTAGAGAAAAGAGTAAAATCCTAAGAAGGGAAGACCTCCCTGATCAGTATCAGCAAGAACTATGATCCCTCATAAAATCATCCAAGGCGAGCTTCTAAAGAAAAATTGCCAAGGAATCCAAAGATAACCACAAAACATTCTTTAGCTATGTCAAGAATCTAAGTGGCAATGCTCAGATCTGCTCAGAGTTAGTGCAGAATGGCACAAAATACACTGAACCGACCAATATCGCCAACATCCTGGCAGACAGGTTCAGTGCAAAGTTCACCCCCCTCTCACCCCCAAAAGGGCCCATAACCATACTAAAAGAATGTAGAGCCCCTGAAATCACAGACACTCAGGTTAAAACAGCCCTCTCCAAAGCCAAAAACACTGCATCAATGGGACCGGATGGTGTCCCAGGCTGTGCCCTACACAAGCTCAAAGACGAACTAACCCCTCACCTAAACACACTGTTCAAACTCAGCCTCTCCACAGGCTACATACCCAGAGAGTGGCGTACAGCAATGGTTATTCCACTCCACAAAGGTGGAGCCACAACAGTCCCTCGGAACTATCACCCTATAAGGCTGACTAGCTTGGTCTGGAAGGCTATGGAGTGCATCATCATGGAACTCATTAACAGAGGCATTGGGAACCCCCAAACACTGGACCCTACCCAGTTCGGCTTTGCTAAGGGCAGATCATGCCTCCTAAACCTGGTGGACTTCTTTGAGACAGTTACCAAGGCTATAGACGAAGGAAGGGTGGTACACACAGCCTATGTAGATCTCACAAAGGCCTTCAACACCATTCCCTATTCTGGTATTATAGACAAGCTCACCAGCCTGAACATAAACCTCTACATCTCAAGATGGGTTCCCAACTGGTTCATGGACAGAAACCACATGGTGAGAGTTGCAGGAGCTAGATCTGACTCTAAACCAGTTACAAGTGGCATTCCCCAGGGCTCAGTCCTAGGACCCCTCCTGTTCAGCATATACTTCTCATAGGTACAGACAAGCACAGGAGGACTATGGCTAACCAAGTTTGCAGATGACTGAAAACTAGGGTCTATAATTCACTGTCCGACTGACACAGACATCCTCCAAAAGGGTCTCACTGAGATGGATACCTGGTGTCAAAATCATGGTCTCAAGCTAAATGCCACAAAGTGCATAGTCATCCCCTTTTGTAAAAACAAAGTACCCACAAACTACCACATATGTGGTAGTCCCCTAAATACGGAAGATGTAATAAGGGATCTGGGGACCCAAGTAGATAGTAATCTCTCCTTTGATAATCACATTGCCAAAGTGGTTAGACAATCCTTATATGTGGCCCAGCTAATCACAAAAGGGTTCGCATCCAGAGCAAAATAGGTCATTGTGCCCCTCGATTCATCACTCATTAGACCCATCATAGAGTACAATGTCCCATTTGGGATGTACCTTACAGATACCTGCAACAACTGGAAAGACCACAGAAGTACCTCACCAAGAGGATCACTGGCCTCAACAGATGCCCTATGCAGCTTAACTGAAGAAATTACAGCTGTACTCTGTTGCATACCACCTACTCAGAGGTGATCTCTGCCTGACATACAAGGTCATGTCCAGCCCAGAATTGATGGACATGCTCGACTTAAAGAAAACCATATCCCCTCGAGCCACATGCTCTAGAGATCTAAACCTCACCACAACAATAAATAGGACATGCTGGAGTGATAAATTCCTGTCCCAGAGACTTCCCATGCTTTGGAACAAGATTCCAATCTACATTAGGCAGAGCTCCTCGCTAACACTCTTCAAGAGAAATGTTGTCGAGTGGATGGGAAACAGAAACTTTACTCAGGGGATCACTTCAGTGGCTCTGCTGGACAGAGGCACAGGGAACTAATCTAAGGGGGCAGCGAAAGACAACACATTCTGACTAGGCTTATAAATGCCTTCGGGCAGAGAGCCTAGTACCTACCTGTGAACATATATGTAGGAGATTTGTCACAGAAAGTGCAATCCAGAAGTTCACAACAAATAAACACAGTGTCTGCATCAAGGATATCTAACAGCTTCATGGATACCAAGGTATTACATATTAAACATCATGTCACAATTCATATGTGGCACAGGAAGACTGTGATCCCATGGAGGCCTGTGCATAGTGGATATCATAGCCTGCATTGAACAATGCAAAAAAAGGCACTTAGAGTGAACTGCATGTCAGTCATAAGAGGGACCATTAACTACATGGATAAATCATCTAGAATACAGATAGCATAACGCTATTGTTTGTGTCCAGCACTCTTGACTTTTACACATTGCCCACAATGAGCTGAGGCATACGTTTTTAAAAGGCAAGACACAGCATTCTCAATAACTGGTGTAAATCTGCAGAATTCACCAGCTCTATACTGACTGATTCCTCTACTTATTTAATTAGCATGTGCAGCACTAAACATGTCACAGTCCCACCTACACAGCTGATGCTACGTAATGTTGCAGCAATGATGTGTGAGGCCAGTGCGTCATCTCTGAAAATCAGGGAAGACATCTGTAGCAAACTGTTGACCAAGTTAGAACCATGGTGATATGTGCATTTTGTTACCTAAAGGTATAGTTTAGGTACCTGGATGCCTTCAGTGAATTGTCCCACCTGTATTTCACTTACTTAGATGGTAAGAGTTCCAGTGTAGTATCCTCTACAAAAGGGCACAGTAGGTACAGCCTGTCATAAACCATCACAGAAAATCACCACCACTAACATCATTACACCAGGTGAATGAGAAGCTTAAGCAATGTATAAAGAAGCCCTGCTCCCTACTGGCAGACAATATAGGCTCATGAACAAGTGACAGATGAGTGCAGGCTATATGTTTAACCTCCAGTAACAGTACACTACAGATGGGTACAGGGCATGTACTGAACCTACGGTAACAGTACATGGAGCTTCATAAGCACAGTACATATGGGTACAGACTATGTGAGCTCAGTTGATACCAGTATATTAAGAACAGTTCCAGTGAACTGCAGATTATAAAGTCAAGACACAGAGCAGTAGGAGTGGCATCAGCTGGTGCCAAAGGTTGCATCAACTGGTACATTGCCAGTATATGTTGTGCAGCAGAGATAAGTGCACAAGATGCTGATGGAGGCACAGTGCAAATGGGTAATTAACTATAAAATATATGACCGATGCATTGGGCCTGCCACTGACAAAAACGGAGAGGACTGTTCTGGCTAAGATGGTCATCACAAGTAGACAGTGTGTTTCAAGATCTGTGCCATGTGCATGCATCTTTAATCAAAGATACCTAGCCACAATAGCTGACAAGATCCATGCTGAAATAAGGGAGAAAGGAGTAGTGATTAGCATCATTGTATGACCATGTAAGAACTAGGTCTGGGAGTGCCAGTAGTTGGCTGTGATGTGCTGTGAACATGATGTGTACATATAACATCAGGGGGTGGCCAAACTGTGCTGTTGCCATACCACTTCTGGATGGACTAAGATGTGCACCTGATTTAGAGAGAGACAAATACAGGCCATGACAGAAACATTGGGTACAAATCTGCAGCCTTGCTCATTAGCAACCATACAATATATGGCATAACTCTGATATGAATTTGGCAACAGCAAAAGACAGCAAACTCAATCAAAAAACAAATAGGCAGCTGGATGTAGAAAACACAGGTTTATTTAGAAAATAACTCTGATATGAATTCCACATCATGGAATGCTTATATCATGCCATGTGTAAAGTATGGCTAGATAGGGTCTGCAGAGAGGGTCTATGCTTGAGGTCAAAGATCAGGCTGCATAAGCAGAGCTCAGATATACAAGAAAAGCTGCAAACTTTAACATGCTGCCAGACAGCACTAGCTTCAAAAAAACTGTATGCCATAACGTGCTGCCAGAATGCACTAACTACAAATGTAAATCAAAATTCTGGATGCATTGAAAGCCAGCATCTCACCTAGGCATAATTAATAGAGTATACAATTAATGCATATTTGTATTACAGAGGCTTTTTCAAAATTCGTAAGGGATTTCATATTCATATTATGTTCAACAGCTGCTTTACAAATGAGCAAAAATAACCAGAAACATCTATTTTCCCATTTTTTTAAAACAGTTATACTTGAGTATTTCTAAAGCAGAAACAGAAATTCATTACAAGAGAAAATGTATTCGTCAGATAATCTACAGAGTGGTATTTAATTTACATGAACATATTTTGTTTTAATAGAAATAAAATGGAAAATACATAACCTGAGTGGCAAACAGAAGGTCTCCACTTTTATTTTTTTTTAATTTCTCCAAGTCTTTTGGGTTTCTACATGGGAATCAACCCATTCCTAATCAAAGTATGATTAAAATTCATGAAATTGGTATTGTTTCAATCTTTGATATTAGCGAAAGTGCTCCCACAATGTGCCCAGTATTACTTCTCCTGCAATTCATGGAGTTACATGTATCTGTAACATATCCAAGTACGACTGTAACTTCATTTTTATAAGACACGTTGCTCCTATTACTACTGGAACTTTCTTCCACATTGCCCTCATTTCTCCTGCATATCTGTATAGGTTATGACTCTGTGTCTCTCTGTATGTGAGACACTGTAGTCACTAGGTGTAGCAATTTCAATGGTCAATACTACTTTTCTCTTCTTTTCATAGACTAGCATATCTGGCTTTCTCGCATCTATCTTTTAAACTGTTGGCAATGGGTGATCCCATGTGATATAAACTTCATTTTATATAATGGTTTATAGCTCATGTTTCAAATGTTTTTCAGCTACTTCAAAATTATATTTACACAATCCCCAGTGCAACAGTCTTGCCACATTATTATGCCTTTCAGTATACAGTCCTTCTGACATTAGTATATCTCAACCAGCAGCAAGATGTGTGACTGTTTCCAATTCTGTTTTACAAAACCTACATTTGTCTGTTTCTCTCACATGTTCAATGACTCTGTAAACCAACGTGTGCATAGTCCACAATCTTTGGCTGCCAATATTAACCTTTCATCTTTTGGTTTAAATTCACCTCTCCTTAAGCATTCTTGCATTCACTCCTGATCAACATGAGGTTGTTCCAAGAGTTTTCTATAATTGTAACTATATTTATGCATTTTCCACATTTCTTGCCTTCTCATCTGATTATCTGATCCTTTACCTTATACTGTTTCTTTTGTTTTTTGTTTTTTTTTTGTACTACTTCTGGTTTGATTTCCATTCCCACTTGACACCAATATGCTTCTGCTAAACTAAGCAGGGAAGTCACCTTAGACTTATTCTCCTCACATTTTAAAACTTTCACTACATTTGAGTCTTGTCAGGTCAACAGATATGTATGCAGTCCTACGATTGCAGATCTATACATGTAATCAGTTTCAAGGAGGCCCATATCTCCTTCAGAACGAGGAATGTATAGTCTTTCAAATAAATCATTTGATGAGCAAAAAGCATCCTACTTGTTTTCCTGTGAATGAATCCAGCATCTTTTAGGACCAGAAAATTGCTCCAAAACTGTAATTTAGGACAGGACATGCAAATTGGTTTATACTTTGACATTTTTCCTAGATGTCAGCACTGTTTTCAGTATTAATTTTAGTCTTGTAAAATATTCCTTGCTAAGTTTTATTCTTGATTCTTCACCAGTTCCCAAATATTTATATAGTCCCACTTGCTGAGGTTCTTTTATATCACATTTCTGTCCTAGGCTGATGTTTTCTTGGTGTTTCAGGTTTCCTACTTTAAAGGTTGCTTTTGCACATTTATCAAGACCAAATGACATTCATATATCATCTGAAAAAGGTTTGACCACTTGCAGTTGTGCTTTCAGTTCCACTTCTGATGAACTATATGGTTTTAAATCAACCACAAAAAGAAGATGAGGTCTTTACACTTTGTTGCTTTCTGCATCCAAATTGTAGCCATGACCTAATCTGTTAAATAGACAGCTTAATGGGTTAAGGGCAAGACAAAAGAGCAGCGGTAACAAAGAGTAACCTTAGAATATCCCCCTTTGAATTTTTATCCCTGGAATAATAATTCGTCCTTTATCATGGCTTAATTGCAAAGAGGTTTGCCACTATTTCATGGTCACTGTAATGTAATTGATCAGCATAGTGTGTGTCATACATTTTTAAGAACAATTTTATCCACAAATGTGGAATACTGTCAGATGCTTTTTTGTAGTCTATCCATGCCACACTCAGATTCCTCCCTTTTTTACAGTTCTCCATTATGACTTTATTTAACACAAATGATCCTTTGTTCCATATGACTTTCTTTTGTTACCCTTTTGTTGTATTGCTGTGACTGAGTTTTCTTCTTAATGACTATAAACTCTGTCAACATCAGTTATACTGTACAGTTTATATATTGTCGGAAGGCAAGTTATTGGTCTACAGTTTTTAGGATAGCTTGCAGGTTCGTTCTTAAGTAGAAGTATTGTTTTTCCTGTTGTTAACCAGATTGGTGTCTGTTCAGGGTGTGCATATAAATAGTTTTACTCATGACTAAATCATCATGTAAAGATGTTAATACTTTTAACCAGAAGTTAGGTTCTGCATCTGGGTCTTGAATTTTCTGTTTAGGAGCTTTTCTTAACTTTGTTTCAGACTCTCTGACTGTTATTTCATTCCATTTCATATCCTGTACATTTGAACTTCTTATTCTTTTTTTTTTTACTTCTTCTGTCTGTTTAGCATCTTTGTTATATTCCACAGGATCTTCATAAATATTTCTCCAAAATGTATCTCTATTTTTTGCTTTTTTGGTAATGTTTCAATTCCTTTAGCTTTGTTTCTCAATTCTCTATAAAACTTTTTTGGGTAATCAATAAATTGGTTATTTTGTACTTTTCCTTTAAATTTATCTGCATATCTTCTAAGTTTTTCTGGCTCTGCTGATATTTTTAGTATATTATTTGTGACAGTGTAGCGAATGTACTTTTATTTTTAAGGAGAATGTACTTATTTTAAATAATAGAATGCATAGTAAAGTTTTATTTAAGAAAGGTAATTGCAGGACGTATAGAGTGGTTTATCTGTGCAACATGTTTTCATTTTTATGTGGGCAAGACTGAGCCTCCCCTTAGATGTAGAATATATGAGCATATCAATGACATAAGGAATGGAAAACAAAATAGTGCATTATACAAACACTCCCAGGTTTGTTCGAAGTTTGAGAAAAAGAATGGCAGCTTAGGTTGGCTGCGATGTTTCCCCCGGGTTTAAATGAGGCAATTTCTATTGTACCCATTTTACATGAAAGAGCAAGTAAAATATAAATTCATGGTAAGGAGGTAGTCTTTAGATATATAATGTTAAATACTACAATATTTTAACATGTAATATTTTTCCTATCCAGCTATTTCTTTCTTCTTCTTTTTTAAAAAAACGTTAATGGCTTTTTATTAATATTAATTGTTTTTCACAAGTGATTGGTAGAGATGTAAGTGAGAAAATATTTAAACAGCTTATTTTCATTTTGGATTGTATTCTGATGAAGTCTCCTTATTGAGATGAAAGCATTCAATAAGTTTGTGCATTTTTATTAAAAACAATTATTTAGTAGCTGTGGTTGTGGTTTCTCGGACCGTTTTTATTTTTTTATAGTGTACGAGAGATCCTGATCTGTTCTGATACTGTGGATTGCTTTTATCAAGTCTGTCTTTCTCAGTATTTTTGTTGATCTGTTCCCTCTTCTATAGTCTTCTAACAGTCGCACTTCTTGTCTTATTTCCTTTGTAGTTTTCTCTATTTGATACTTCCATGATGGGATTTGATTTCTCCCCTTCATTTCCCTTGCTGCCCTGTGTTTTTGTGGTAAGACTTTTTCTGCCATTAATTTGTCTGCGCAGTAATATATCCTATTTACTTCTGTATGAACAGGCCTTATTACAATTCTCATTTGTTTTATCAAACTTCTAACTTTTTGAGTTTTATTGACCTTCTGTAGTCTATTTCTTTCATTGATCTTAATATGTCTGTCCACCTCCATTAAATCAAGCAACAAACCACTTATAATATATTGCACCATATCAGATCTCTCTCTGTTTCCCACATCCATATTTCTTTTTTATACATTTCAAAAATCTCTAGATTTTGTTCTTTATATATTCATACTTCTTCAGTCACTTTGTTTTCCAAATGGCCCAAGGTTTTTGGTCTATATAATGTTTTTCACAAATCTGTTGTATTAACAAACAGGCATTTTGATTTGAAGCTTCTGACAGTTTTTCACGTGCAAGTATTTTTCTTTCCACTAATTTCTATCTTAATCTTTTTGCATGTCTTTTGTCTGGAAATGTTGGGCTTCTTGCATAATAGTAACAATACAGAATTTCTTTCTTATCCTCAATAGTGCACTCTATCATCTTTATGGCTCTTTTTGGCTTAACAGATTTTGTGATTTTTGTGGACTGCTACTTCCTTCTACAACAGGGGGGCCATCCTCCCCCTGAGCTTAGCCTAGTCCCAATTTAGGAATATTTCCATGTCTTGAGGATTCTGGACTATTTTTTCCAGTCCTGACACCAGTGCGCTTACCAGGATTGGGGACTTTTTTTATCCTGGGTATTGTGCACCTAGCTATCTCTGTTATGTTTTAACCTACTTCAATACATGTTATATGCTATATAAAATACAGTCTATAGATCAGTGTAATCTTGGTGAGATTTTGTGAAAAAGAGTGTCCACCTCATGAAGGTCCTCACCAAGACTTGAGGAGAAATTCATTTCCAGCAACTTATGTCTGCTGATTTATCATCGCTCACTTCAGATGCCACCAATGTTAATTGGCTAATGTGAGTTCTGAGATAAGGTAAACCTGTACAGAGGAACACCTCATTAGCAGCTAATTTCCATGTATCTGAGCCAAACACTGCAATACCAGACCTAACTGTGCTAAGTTCTCCTTCCTAGCCTATACATCATGATAGTGTAGGCACCCATCAACACAAGCACTTCCATACACATGCATGAACATGTACTCTGAGACATTCACATACACACATCCATGCTCCCACAGACACCTACCGACATGCTTACCCCCACTGATACAATCACTCTCACTGCCAGATACACAGACAGAGAGACATGTATACATACAGACACACACATCCATGCTCCCACAAGCAAACACGTACTGACATGCCTACCCACACTGCACCACTCATTCCCACTGCCAGATACACACAGGTCCAGACACAAAGACAGACATATATTCATACACATGTCCGGACACACACACACACACACACACACACACACACACACACACACACACACACACACACACATGCACACACACAGGCAGCGCTGGCTTCCCTATAGTTACCTAGTGTAGTGCATCCACCCAGGCACACTCATATGTGTATATATATATATATATATATATATATATATATATATATATATATATATATATATATATATGGGTGTACCTCAGAAGATCGACAGACCATTTGATCGACAGCTCACTTGGTCGAAAACCAGTATTCAAGGCACATAACAGGGATTTCACCCCCTCGCCATTGTTGTGCGACCCTGGAGTTGGTATATATAGTTAGGGGGTGTGGGGGGTGAAGCCCCCCACCTATTACCGTTTAAAAACATGAAAATACAACAAAAACTGCACATTTTAAATGGAAAAAAAAAATATATATATATATACATATATATGTATATATATATCTATATATATATATATACACACACACACACACACACACACATTTATTTATTTTCACACACAAACACATGCATGTACATACACTGACGCAGGCAGAAACACATATATATGTATCTCCTGTGCACTTATGTGTAGTCACGGTATGCACTGCAACTTGTCCCATAGGGAAGAATGGGTTTACATTGTCAAAAAGGCAGTAAATACTTGCAATTCCCTCTGAATGAGTCCAGCAAGATACTCTGCAACTGCTGCCATTTTTGGAGAAGACCAAGTGGCTAATTAGCATAAGCTGCTCTACCATACTGAGACCATGCAGTACACAACTACCACCAGATAAAAACACAGCAACAGCGTCTGAGTCAGAAAGGCTTACAGCAATGTGGACACCTTCCATGTTATCACTTTTGCATCACTGTATGCCTATTTGAATCCTGTCCATAGTCTACACGTGCTATTTTTCTTCAGAAATATAGTACTACTACAGTTCCAGTTAGAAGGTTTTGCACACAAAAAGTATGCAATGGGCATATGAAAAAATTAGACTTGTTTTTACCCATGTTATCTGAATATGGAATTCCATCTCAGACCTCTACATACTTAGTTCATAAAGTCAGAATGTACTCGGTGAAAATATTTATTTACATATAGTGGTGTAAATTAATCCAATGTGCCCCCACCAGTTTATAAAATAACAAACAGAACAGAAAGAAAATAGCACCTTGTCCATCAGCCCACAGAAGACAAAGTGGAAGAAGACTAAAGTGCCATTATACAAAGAGATTATTTAAGAAAGGTAAGCAAGTTTCTTTCTTAAATAATGTCATTGTATTAAAGCAATGATCTCTGGGAAATCCTGATATACCCAAGCACAGTTGTGGATTATTGCTTAAGTATCTTATACCAGCTTTAACGCAGTCCAGTGGTGCTTTCATTCAGATTCCAAGAGGAGGATTTCCGGGCTTCTTCACGTTACTCTGGAATGTCGTCTCCTTTTCTACAGCAGACATCTCAGAATCACTACTTCAGGTACAAACTCCACCTGAATCAAAAGACCAACTTCAGAGCCATAGCCCTCCTTTTATATACCATTTAACAATTTCTATGGGATTCTTTTCTAGAAAATACAAAGATGTCGCTGCCTGTCTTAAAGAAACAATGCAATTATAGTGCTACTGACAGCAGTAATTAATTTACATCAGTGTTATTTCCATTATTACAATACTGTATTTACCTTACTATTTATATTTGATCACTTTAGTTCATTTTGTCACATAGAGTAAGAACTGCCACATTATAATATACCACACACACACACACACACACATATATATATATATATATATATATATATATATAGAGAGAGAGAGAGAGAAATGTAAGGATATATACACATTTGTGTATGTGCGTCTATGCACGAGTCTCTGTAGTGACAGGGCAAAGGGAATAAAGTGTTTGTGGTCAAAATTACCATAAAATGGGCTGGTTGCCTTTAAGGCAGTCTGTAGCAGTTTAGCAGCATAGGAAAATGGGTGTGTTCATCACACATTAGAAGCTAAATGAAAAAAATTCAAAATGAGATGAAAAGAGAGAGCCTGTATAACTAGTGTAAGAGGTGCTAGCTGTCTGTTGTTATACTGTTAAGGAAGAGTTGCTTCTCCTTTAGTAAAGCATTTCTTGCTCCTTCTGGGTGAAATTGCTTCCCTTTAACTATCTTCACCATGGATTTCAGGTGTAATTGTCAGGAACCTTGGAAAAATAAGCAACTAAAATTTGTTTATCAATGTAGTACTTCACTGCAAATGGTTGGACTGAAGATTTAAAGCTAGCAAAGGTGGAATGTGTAAGCACTGCAAACAGGTGTTTTCAAGTAAGGGAAAGAGCACAAAGAATAGCAAAGTGGACTGGTAGGTAATATGTATTTTTTTATCACCTGTGTTTATTCTTGACAAGCTGAGTAAAAGCAGTTTGAGGTTCTCTTTGAACTTGCTTTTCTCCAAGTTAAATCAAAGCAGTTTTATTTCTGTGAATCCATCTTCTGCAATGCTGAAGGAAAGCTACTTGTGATTTTTCTGAACTAAACTAAAAACATTAATTGACCTGCCTGTTTGCCATATAAGCCTAATTAACAGTATATGGTATGTGCCTTGTCTATATGGGCATAGATGTATAATGTGTGTGTGAATACATATACATATATATAATGTATATATGCCACAGATGTTCATGTTTACTGTGATATTTCTGTTACTCTGTTAGTGAGTTTACCTTGACACAGTAAAACATGGCAAATGGCTTCTTTATCCAAGCTTCAATAGAAGTACAATGCCTAATACCCATCATGTTTTCCCTGTCTTTACTAGAATAAAGGATATGCTTCAAGGAGTTTTTATCTGTCCCTGCTAAATCCTGTCATTCTTCAAGAGAAGACAATGTTTTGTAAGCAGCAAATAATGGCATTCATCAAAATCATAGACTTATTTTACTTAACAAAATACATTTTTCAGGTTTTAAAATCAATACTATTAGCATTTAAAAACTATCCCTAATTTGGGGCCTTTGTTCCTGAATATTTTTGGATCTGTCCCTGTCTGAGATGGCATGATGAAGATAATTTTGGAGTTATAGCTCTGTTCTAAGTGTGCCTGTGCAACAGTGTTCTAATGCATTTTCAGCTGGTCAGCTTTGAAGTATAATTCTACTGTCTCTGAATTGTGTTAGTAATGAAGCCCATGATATATTTGTCATTTGCATAAATAATGTGCATCAAGTGGTGACATGAAACTCGGTAATATTTTGAGCCTGCTGGTAAATGTTGGGAATTACCAGAACAACAAAATTGGTACTGTCATCATCAACGACTCTCACTCTATGAACATTATGATTCACCAACTGCATCTGTCGTCTTTAACCTCTTTGCAAACTAGGGATAAATAATATATAACAAAAGGATGTTGTTGCACATTTCACCTGCTACCAGTTTCTTTATATATATATTACTGGCCTTCAGATTAGCCATTCTTTGAAATAAATACAAGTCTGCAGATGTATGTACTAGATTGTGCACTTGGCAGATTACAGGGATTGTTGATGTACTTGTTTCACTAAAGCCAGATTAAAGACCATCTAAATGACCAGATAAGAAAATATGGTACTTTCATCCACAGAAAGACCCCATCACTACTTACAGCTACTTTAATAAATGTGTTAACCCCTAATTGTTATGAAGAAATAAATTACATGTACTTTATTGGTAGCTTGGATGAACTACATGACATTGCATAAAGATCATTAGTATCAGTCTGAAAGATTCAGCCATGTGCAGTTAATTTAAATAGAAGAATATTTATGAGAACACAGGAAATATTAATTACCTTAAAACCTATGTTAAGTCAATATTCACACACACTACAGAAATAAGTTATCTGAATAATTGTTCATGAAAGAGAACACTTACTATTGCAGAGGTTGCTGGTGGTAAACAACTTTGCATTTCAGTCTTTCATTTATAAATGCAGTACATGCTGCCCTTGAAGAATAAATTGCTTGTGTAACATTATAAAATTGGTGTGCAGGTGATACTGCCTTAATATTTTGTGAACTTGATCACCTATGCCGCAGGGAATGGCTAGCAAACAATGACAACAGGTTCATAGTTACTAGGCATGCATTCCTGGAGACCAGTAAGGAGCCTGGCACAAATTCTCAATTGTTTCAAATCACTGTCTAGTTAAATGATTTGCTGAACGTCCCACACTAGGTAAAGGAATGTTGTAAGTTTCAAACTCTACTCTTGCCACAAGAAGCATCTCAACAATAAAATAGGGGGTGCAAAAGGTTAAATTCCCCAATGTAGGATTTGTATACAGATCACACTACAGAGGGATTGGGGAATTTACCCTTTCTCCACTGTAGTGCGATCTCGGAGTTTGTATATATAATTTGAAGGGGTTATGGAGGGTTTGGGGGTGTGGGCTTGTCCTACTGTAAAAACATTGCTTTTTTTGTTTTTTTTTTTAATTTTGAGTTTTCAGAACCTTGAATACATGGTTCTGACTATATGCTTTTTGAGTATCCAAAATCACTGGCGGGTTATTATTTTTAAATAAAATTGATAGCTCCTTCCTTACGAAAGCTAGAGGACCACTTCCTTCCAGACCCCGCTGTAAACAAATAACCCTGAGGCTGTTTTGTCAGGATCAGTTTTTGATCTCAGTTTTGAGCTCAGTGTTGCTGTGTTTGGTAGACAACTCCTCAGTTCGCTGGGTATGTATCAGTAGCAGGTCTTGGTGTTCTGTTGGATCTCCAGTCTCTGCTCAGTAGCCTTTACCTCATTTTTGTTTTCTTTACTTGTGCTGATTAATTATTTTATGTCCCATTCTACAAAATATAGTAATGTTGAAACTGTGAATAACAAATATTTCAGCAAAATTTGTTCCAGATTTTTTCTCAGTTCAAGAGACAAAGTTAGCTTTGGGTTTGACTGCCATCTCTCTAGAAGTCTCTGTCATGTGGGTCACTGGAGCACAAAAGACGTAAACCGTTTACAAAGGAATCCAACACTTCAAGCCCTGTAGTTTTAGTTTACTAGGCAGAAAGATTCCTTTAAACAAAGTAAATTTAGGAGATACACAAGATTTTTTAATCCTCTTCTATCAGCCCAGTTTTACACTACATCCATGATCCCGAGCATACCTCTCATTGTATTGCTTCTTTGCATGCATCAAAAAGGGAAAATGCATATTAATTCCATGTCTTCTTCACATTTATACTTTATCTTTATTGTACTGCCTGACTATTCCTGCATTCCATTGCTTACTCCTTATGTTTTGTACATTTTCTGTGTTTTTTTGTAGATTTTGAGCATTTTCAGAAGTTACTGCCTTTGAGGACCAGGTTGTACCTTAAAACAATCCCTTGACCAGTGAATGCGCTTACCAAGTTAACAGAATAACTTAATAAACTGATTTGAAATGTAAAGAAGGTTTTTGTGATGACATTTTAACATATCAAGGTAGAGACTTTGTGCTGTCAGTATTAGTGAGGTCATATTTAAGCTTACTGACTTTATCACTATTACGTTAATTTTAGGAAAAGTAAAGTTTAAACAGATATGCACATATACAGAGTTGTAAATAAAATTGTATTAAAAAGAAAAACGCATACATTTTATTTCTGGGAAAACATGGCTTGATCATATGCTTGCAATGCAAGGTCATCTCTCCATCTGGCACTTGCACCTTAGTTCAGCATGAATAGAGTAGGTTCTAGTATGGGTATATTTTGCATGATGAGTTTTGTATACCAAGCAGATGTGAAAGATACATTTTTCTGAGACAGACTGTGACATGGAGGGGATAAAGGCTTGATTGTAACCCATATATCCTTGGTGCTAGGGACCTGCCAAGGGAGGGTGTGAACTAGTAGCTGATACCAGTCCATCTCCTCCAGTGCATGGTAGGAGGTATGTCCCACCGCAGTGCTGGCACCTACTGGATCGAAAGAGCAGAGGATGCAGAATATTGACTTGGAATATATTGTTTTATTTTCTATTTGTTTACTGGGTTAGTCCGATTGGACACAAGGTGGCCGTTTTCAGCGGAGGCCCGGGGAGAAAAGCTCCAGATACATAGTAAAAAATTATAAAAAAAAAAAAAAATACAAAAATTATATAACATAGCTGTTTTGTACAAAGAGCATAGAACATATAAAAGGAGTAAAAGTCAGAGTTTTACAACTGATGCAGCATACAGTGGTTAGAATACTGAGAAACAAACAAGATATTATACAACGAATATAGAATTGCTTGAACATAAATTCAAAAAGAAGTTTCTATAGACCAACAGGGTCATCAACTAGAAATTATAACAATAAAGGTGGCTTAAACACCTGGTTCACAGTACTGTGCACTAAGTGAAACTGCACAGTACACTTGTGATCAAGGGATGTTGAAAGTCAGGGACAGGTGAAATTAGTCTGGTTCTGTACAGGAGTTTTGAATAGGAGCTCTATTAGTAGGGATTTAAATGTACGCTTACTATTTAGACATCTAATGTCAGTGAGTAGAGTGTTCCTGGACTTAGCAACTGCACAGGAATAGAGAGAGTGGCCTGAGCTATGTAAGCAATTGGTAACAGTTAGTAGAGCGGTATTGGAAAATCTTAGTTGATGCGCAGTATTATGGAAGGTTAGACCAGAGAGGGCAGGTATTTTATTTAGCTGGTATAGCAGTTCATGGGTCAGGAGAAGCTGATTGTATTTTAGTAGGTTAGGGAGTTATTTCCATACTGAGGTGGTGGTGCTGCGGTAGCGTTGTCACCTCACAGTTAGACGTTGCACATTCGATTCTCAGTTAGAGCATCTTCTGTTTGTCGACATGCATGGAGGGCGTTCCTTCGCTGAAGGTTGTACATTAGGCCCGGCAAGCCAGCACGTAAAAATCTACTGCCAGTCATTAGCGGACCAGAGTTCCGCTGTGGCGACCCCTAACCGGGAAAAGCCGAAAGACAAAAGACAGAAGAAGGGAGTTCTTACCATCCTAGTTGTCTTAGGGAGAGGCAGTGGTGAGAATGAAACTTAGCACTGGTTGCAAATTTTGAGATTTTATTGTAGCAGGTAGATAGTTTCAGAATGTCAGATTTGTTTAGGTTAGTTAGAACTGGGGAAGTGTATAGTAAAGTGGAGAGTAGATGGTTACAAGATATAGTGATTCGGGATTCCTGTGTGAGGAAGCTCTTGCAGCAGTAGAGTGAACCTATTTTTTATGAACTTTTGCAATTGTTAGTGCTATATGTTTGTCGAATTTTAGGTTTTAGTCAGTAGCTACACCTAGTAGCTTGGCTTGAGTTACTGGTGATAAGGGTATTGTTTGAGGATGTTACTGAGAATGGCGAGGTAGGAGTGAAAGTTTTGGATGGGTGGGAAGATCATGAGTTGGGTCTTAAATGGGTTTAGTATGAGTTGGGAGGAATTTAGCCATTTTTCTATAGTAGTTAAGGCTTCCTGGGTTCTATCTTGGAGTAATTGTAGAGGGGGCTGGGCAAATAAGGGTGATGTCATCACCATACTGTACTATATTAGTTTGTTGGGTAGCTGAGAGGAAGTTATTGGTACAGATGGAAAATAGTAAGGGATCAAAAATGGATCCTTGCAGAAAACCTTGTCCCACTGGGAGGAGAGGGGCGAGATAGTTATGCCATTTAACAGCTTGCTTGTTGCCAGAGGGACAGATACTTTTTAAATCACAGTAGACAGACCTTATCCAGATTGAGCTCAGAGAGAGTCAGTAGTAATTGTAGTGGGATACCATGTCAAATGCCTTTGACAGATCTAGGAAGAAAACAGATACTAAGTTACCAAGATTTGTTTGTTGGTTGACATGGTCAGTAAAAGATATAAGGGCAAAGGTAGTACTATGGTTTGGCCGAAATCCATGTTAGGAATTTCTTGTAGGTTATATTGAAGAAGAAGGTACCTAAGTACCATGTTCAATCATAGCCTTACCTCAGGCTTTGTGCCCATTGAATGGCGCACTGTGACAGTTATCCCACTCCACAAACTGGGAGCCAGAACAGACCCTGGGAGCTACCGTCCCATTAACCTGATGAGCCTGGTCTGCAAGGCCATGAAACATATCATCATGGAACTCAAAAAAACAAGCACATTGGTAATCTCCAAACTCTGGACCCCACACAGTTCGGGTTTGTAAAAGGCAGGTCATGTCTCCTAAACCTGATAGACTTCTTTGAAGCAGTCACCAAAGCCATAGATGAGGGTAAGGTGATTCACACAGCCTATCTAGATCTCGCCAAGGCTTTCGACACCATCCCCCACTCTGGAATTATAGATAAACTCACTAAATCCCTATGTCACAAGATGGGTTGCCAACTGGCCTACGGACAGAACCCACACTGTGAAAGTAGCAGACTCCAAATCCGACTTCAGATCAGTGACACGTGGAGTACCACAGGGTTCAGTCCTGGGTCCTCTCCTGTATCTACTTCTCTGAAATACAGGCTAACACAGAAGGTCTTTGGCTAACTAAGTTCACGGATGACTGCAAACTAAGAGCCATAATCGAAACTCCTAAAGATGTGGACATCCTACAAAAGGGCCTCACTGAGACAGATGCCTGATGTCAAAGCCATGGCTTCAAGCTCAATGCCAAAAAGTGCATTGTCATCCCCTTTGGTTAAAACTCTACCCATGAACTAACACATAGGCAGTAGTCTACTTAATAATGAAAGTGTGATAACAGGCCTTGGGACGCAGGTGGACAGTAGTCTCTCCTTTGATAATCACATCACCACAGTGGTCAGGAAATCCTTCTGCATGGCACACCTCATGACAAAAGGTTTGTCATCCAGAAAAATTAGGTAATTGTTCCCCTGTACTCATTACCCATTATAGAGTACAACACCCCTTTTGGTACCTCACAAGAAATCTACAACAACTGGAAAGGCCGCAGAAATACCTCACAAAGAGGAGTACTGGCCTCAAACAGATGCCCTATGCAGACCGTCTCAAAAAACTCCAGCTTTACTCCGTTGCATATCGCCTACTCAGAGGCAATCTCTGCCTAACATACAAAGCTATGTCAAACCCAGAGCTGATGGACATGCTCCACTTAAAGAAATCCCAATCCCTCCAAGCTACATGCTCTAAGGACCTAAATCTTGTCACCACAATAAACAGAACATGCTGGTGGGATAGATTCCTGTCCCAGAGACTTCCCATACTCTGGAACAGACTACCTATCTATGTCAAACAGAGCTCCTCATTAGCACTCTTCAAGAAAAATCTTGATGATTGGATGGGAAATAGGAAATTCACCCCAGGGATCACTTCTGTGTCTCTGCTTGACAGGGGCACAGGAAAATAATTTTCTTGGGTGGCAAAAGCCAGGCTACCTTTTTGGCTAGGCTTATATAGGCCCTCGGGCCAATAGCCTAGTACCTACCTATGAACCTAAGATGATTCAGTAGTTGGGTGTGTACACATTTTTCTAATAGTTTTGATAGGGGAGATAGTATAGCTATGGGACGATAATTACTAAGTTCTGTCGAGGAACCACCTTTGTGTAGGTGGATGATGTAAGAAATTTTCCAGAAAGAGGGGGCAGTGTGTTCAGCTATGGATCTATTGATGAGTATGGAAATAGGGTTGGTGATGGCTGCTGGCAGAGGCGGCAATCCTGAGGTAATCAGCAGGGAGTTTATCAGCAGCAAGAGTGGTGGATTTCAATTTGGCAAGGTGTTTACGAATTAGGTGAGTAGGAACTGGTTTAAGAGAGAATTGGGTGTTGGTTTTACAGTGACAGTTTTAAATTTTGGGGGTATTTGTAGTAGTAGTGGGGAAATTGTTGAATAACTTTTGGATGGAGGAGGTGAAATAATCATTAAACTGGGTGGCAATATCATTGTTATCTCCCTCAGCGTTAGGGTTTGGGGAGGTGATTTTGCCTGGTTGGAGAATGTGGTTGATTGCGGACCAGAATTTTTCTGGATTGTTGTGAGTTTTTTGTAGCTGGATATTATAACTTTTTTATATATATGCCTGGCTCTGTCGAGCAGTTTTTGTTCAGTAGCCTGTCATTCAGTGTGTGTGTGGGGAAAATGCACACTCATACAGAAAGCATAGCAAGAATTCATGTCTGAAAGCAACCACATCATCTGGCAGGAGAAGAGTTATGGACAAAATATCCTTCATAGCTGCTACAGTGACAGTTGTGCTGTAATTGACTCTTGTCCAGGTGATGGGGACTAAATGGCACAGTTGTGGTACAGGCTTGATGGCTGGCAGGAAGAGTCAAGAATATATTTAAAAAAAAAAAAAAAAACAGACCTATTGTATTACTTTCCATTCTTAGTGTTGTAGAAGCTTAGGTTTTCTACGCTTGTAATAAAATTACATCCTTTGACGAATACAAATGTTTACTGTGAAGTAAGCAATGAATTTACAACCTTAATCAAAACAAATGCTTATATTCAAGCTGTTTCTGTAGTCATGCTTTTGTTCTTCTTTCCACTGTACAAAATATTGATGATTTTTACCAGTCATACAAAACAAAATTTTGTAAGGCGAGTCAGGATTCCTGAATTTCTTATGAAAGTATCATCTAATAAAAAGCGGGTCATTATGCAGAGACATATGCTGTCAAGAAAATGTCCGTCAATTTTTGTGAAATAAAATCCATAATGGGATACTGATTGTGAAGCTTAGAAACATATACATATAAGCAAACTCAGATATGCAGAAACGTGACAGCTGTATCCTTTCATTGGATCTGCTAACTCAGAACGCAACAGTAAATGCATTAAAATAACTTTCCTTCAGTAGTATACTGACATATTGATACTGCACCAATGTGTACACACCTGCAGGTATATGTATGCTTGCATGCATTCTCTGTCTTGGAAACATATGCACACACACACACACACTGCAGAAAATCCACCATAGAATAAAACTGTTTTTCATTTATTTTGCACTCCTGTTTCTTCTTATCTTGCATGCTGAATTCCCTCTGCAGTGTGAATTATTAACCATATATGAATTATTGACGATGTTGGTTTGCTAGCAGCTTTAACAGTGGTAGTGGTCTTGTCCTATTTTTTCTTTCCTTTCTCCTTTTCCACAAATACATTTTTGTTAAACACCCTGTACTCTAAACGGCAACTACGACATGTCCTCAGAAATATTTATAAAGTACAGAGAGGCTATTGTGCAAGAGGACTGACTGAAGATGTTTTTAAGCAGTAAAGTGTGGAATGCTGAGGATGTGACAAGTGAGAAAAGAGCTTTGGAAAGCAGCAGAACATTATGTGGCACATTCTAGACCCTATCTAAAATGACACAATTGCAGGTATAGGTTGTTAAGCAATTTCATATGGTAAAATCTGCATAGAACCAACTGAAGCAATGCAATTCATTTCTACCCTGTTTAAATAATTCGATAATAATTGAGAATTGTGCCTTCTGTTAGTGATCTTCCCAGATTCAGAGCATACTAAGGCCAGCAAATACAAAGAGAAGATTTGATGATAGTGTGGCTGTTTGATTCAACTCTCCATATATTTAAATATATGTGATTCGGAGACAGCTCCACTATCATTTGGAATAACCTTCCCTCTTCTATCCACAGCGTATAATGTCCTTCTAGCTTTAAAACTGCTCTACAAAAGTACCTTTTCTCTAAGTGAATATGTAGTTGCTTTACTGGGCCTTCTAATCCACGTTAGGCAATCACTCTACTCTTCAGAACTATTCCTGCTGCTATACTAGCCCCACTCTCAATTTCACTCTTCTCTCTTGATTCTTATGTTTCATTTCAGTCTACCTAGCCACACTAATAGCAATGGTTTGAAGTAAGAACTTCCTATCAGACAATCCCTGTATATAAATGTAACCCTGCAGATTGAATTTTCTATGAAACATTGTCTTTCTTCTGTAGTTATCTGTATTTTATTGTGTAACCTCTTATAAGTGACACAGAATTTAGATGCTTATGTCTACTTTTGAAATGAATTAATTTTGTTCTATCTTAAGCTGTAATTAGGTTTATTTTGGATTTTTCATGATTGTATATACTACTCTGGATTTGTTTCTCAAATGTAAGGCCAAGTTATTCAGAGACAGCTCCACTATGGTTTTACATTAATACAAGCCATAATATAGACAGCTTTCCCACTGGAGAAGCTGCATGCAGATATAGCAGAATTGGGGTACAGCTAATGATGATTATCTGTGTGTCCTCCTCTAGAAATGCTTCCAACACCAGAATAACATAGTAGAGCAATTC
>NC_056751.1:501852010-501872010 GCF_019279795.1 Protopterus annectens | reverse complement strand
CATCAACAAAAATAATGGCAGGACAAAGGTGCAATATGAAGGACACATTCTCAAGACTGCTTTTACAGGAAAATGTTAGAACAAATTTGCAGTAGAACGCAGATGTCAAAGAAAAGCTGGCCATTCTGCAACATACTCGCTCTTCACATCCTACCGCACCCACCTATTATTAGCACAGCTCTGGATATAGTAAAAAAATAATGAGAAAACAGAGGCATAACATCAAGGAAAGCTTAAATGTTCTTCTCATATATAAACAAAATAACAGTGTACAACCATTTCTTTGCAGACTGTATACATGCAATACACTTGAAAACCATTTCAAATTTGTTTTGCTTTTCTTGTCGCCCTCCCCACCTCCTTACCCCAAGAAAATAATTCTGGACAAAAGCAAAAATAATGGAGAACAAACAGCATAATACCAGGTAAAGTTTAAATACTTTGAGTCACAAAGATGCCACTCCTTCTCAACTTCTTAACACAAGAAATCTGGACAGAGCCCACAAATAAGAACAGATTTTAATGTAATGAACTTAGAAAGGTGTTTGAACATGATTTGTGTTAGTCTTATATTTTCTAGCCTACAGAAAATGCAAACTCAAATGTATGTCATAATTTAGTGACTTCAGTCCTCAGTCATTTACCATAAAAACATATATTTTTTTGTCCGGAGAACTGGAGAATAGACTAAAAATATACATCAGGCAAAAGTCTGGACATTCTGTGAAAATATGGACAGTTGCGAGGTATGACTGCCAATCTGCCACCCCCAGAAAACAGCAAATTGCCTTTTATAGAAGGACTTATTGGTTCAAGCAAGTTGCTTTCGCTTGTCTCTGTTCTTCAGCTAACTGGGCCACTTGTGCTCACCCTGATGGCAGATTGACTTTCTTTCCACAAGAGCTTTCAGTTGTCTTGAAAAGGACAGCTTTTTTTTTTTTTTTTCTTTTGGGTAAATTGTTTTGTCCTTAAAAGCATAGTTAAAAATCTCCTAGGAAGAAGGGGTTCCCTAATTCCTCACTCTTCAACCCCAAATCCAAAATGAACTCCACACAACTTAACTCTTTATTAGTCAAACGCCAGTAAAGCTTGTAGTAGGTGCCTTTCTAAAGGCAAATCTCTATGGATGCAGAAGCACTGCAAGCTCATCTTGGCCAATCGGGTCCTTTCTTTACATCTATGCTATTTAAAAAAAAAAAAAAAAAAAACTTTCCAGGCTGCAGTCAGTCAGGTCCTAAATTGGACCTGGTGTATTGCAGTCTTTGCCAACATCACCTACTGAGTCAGGAGGGAGTACAAAGGAAAATGCAAATGCAACCCACAATCTCTCAGCTGAGATTTTACTGCCAAAACATTGATGCCTAATTGCTGAATCTTGAAGGCTGCATCCCAGTGGGGGCCCTGACCTGCAGCAATAGATGTGGGGGCAGCCCGCAGTCACAGGTTTTCCGGGTGCCTAACAACGGCTATGGCTTTTTCTTCAATGTAAAGAGGCAGCGTTTGGAGAGACTTGTACTTTTTAAATCCAACATGAGTTGTGGAAAACAGAATATGACTAGTACAAAACATTTTTTCTGACAACACTTCTACTCACATATTCTGTACACTGATTTGTCTAGTGATCTAACAAGTTTGGATCTAGATTTACTTTTCCCCCAATGAAACCATTCATTAACCTGAACAGGTATAATAAACAAAGCTATCAAATTGTTGACATAGTGCCAAAAGATATGTGTTTATTTTATATATGTTTTAAACATTTTTTTCATAACCCATAAAATCAAATTATAGCACAAAAGGTCATCTGCTATAACCTTTATGCCCTCCTCAAGCTCCAGCCAGTATTATAGTTAAAACTCCCTTCTAACACATCAGCTTACCTTGGCAGGGACTGCACCCACACTAAAATGGGTTAAAACTTTAATAATTATGCTTATCACCTGTCATATATCTTACCTCTATTTACATCAGCCTGCTTCCTAATTATAGCATTGTAATAAACTTGATAACCTTCACTATCCTGGGCTACCAATGCCTGTCCACATATGTAACTTCAGATATCAAATATCACAAACTTTCTAATACTTCTAAAACTTAACCTTTCCCTATAGCATAACTGAATCCAGCTATGTTTGTTCAGCTTGGCAACAGCACTGAACCTTAGAGACGTTTCTTCCTAACAAACTTCTGATGTGCAGTGCTTCAAGCTCCTCAATAAACTCTATAAAAAAATGAAAATATGACACAAGCAAACAAAACTCCTTCATTTAACTACAAACTATGTCTGGGGCATTGACTTTTGGCAAGAATATAAGCAAAAAAGAAAGTCATATCCCCAGCTCTACATGCAGTCTTTCTGATTAAAGAGATTAACACCCACACAGCGTTATACACTTCATAGAATTTATGCATCCATTTGGATGTATTCCATCTTTACCCTGATCAGTTAACAGTTAAAGAGCATAATAACATAAATGGTCATAAAGGAAGAATATTTTTTTATCTTTCACGTAATTTAACATATTTACCTATATAAAATTATTTACGTGCCGTGGTGGTACAGCGGTAGCATTGTTGCCTCACAGCAAGAGGTTCTCCTGTTCGATGCTCGACTAGAGTGCCTTCTGTTTTGGAGTTGAAAGACATGTATGAATGGACGTGCCTTCGCTGAAGGTTGGGCATCGGGTTGGCAACTCGGCACCATAAAAATCTACTGCCCATCATTAGCGGACCGGAGTTCCGCTGTGGCAACCTCTAACCGGAAAAAGCGGAAAAGACAAACAACAACCTATATAACCTTATTTAGCTATCTTCTCCATATAAGTTGTGCTGGCCCTTTGCTCAACACTCTCAACCTCCACATTCACATTAATTCCCCTGATATCATACCTCATCTTACTGAATGTGCCCTTAAAAATCTGTACACAGGTTTAACATAAATGCAGGAGTACACAAACAAGATGCACATTTAACCACCTATACCAAACTATGACCAAAATGTGGCAATAAGATAATGATTGCCATTAAACACTGGCAGGCATTAACTGAAATGCAACCTGTTAAGCAAACATTAATTTAACTAGTATAACAGAATTGTGCCTATTTTGAAATGTTCAGTACTTTTATAGGACTATCTTGATTAGGGGATTGTATAACGGTTAAGGTGTTTGGCACACAGACACAAGGTCCAGTGTTTGATTCTCACTTTTGGGAGGGAAATTGGGTAGGCTTAGAATGGCACATTATGAAAGATATTTTTTTAATCAGCTATGAACTTATAAAACCGTGAATCTAAGGAAAAGGGAAAATGAAAATTTTGACCCAAACTTTGTCACAACTTGGTGTGAGAGAAAGGTTATTTTGTTTTTGGTTTTTTGCATTTTGTATTGCTTTATTGGCCTCTTCTGTTTTGTATATTGCAATCTATTTTCTTTACCCTGTGTTTTACTTGTATTCTGCTTTTAATTGCATATTTAAACTAGGAAAGAGACCACAGCTGTGCGTCTGGTGAGTCATACAGAAATTATTTTCCCTACGTGCCACCCTAGTGTTGTTGTGTCTTTAAACTCAACTGTCTTTCTAGTTGCCTACACCTTATGTTAATTAGGCCACATATCTCCTTCCCTATCCTTTTTCATTGGCTATTGTGAGTAAGCACAAAATTATCATTTTGTTCACTCCCCTTCAGCTATTAAATTTATTGGCCATCCCACTGTATTCCATAGAACCAGAATACAAAGTGCCCATCCCTTCCCATTTATCTTGGTCTTTTAAAATTAGTAGCTCTCCACATAAATAGCTAAAAGTTAAATTACCCCATCTTTCATATCTAACTGCTTAGTGCATGTAAGAATTGATAGGTTCATAGGGTAGTGGCCATGTTAATCCCAAGTATCCTCATTTGTTTTTAGGTCATTTGCAGAACTTATGAACAGAGCAGGTCTTTGATCAACACTGTATGCCCCTACTCATGAGGGACATAGAGGACATGAGGGTCATGCGTGCCGCAATTGGGGTAAATTTGAATTTGCCCATCCAGTTATCTAGGTTGCATTTGAATAGGGTCGGTGAGGAACTCTGTTTTACATGAATAGTAAGTCTGTTTCAGAGAAGCAGCAATCTCTGGAAGACTCCTCAGCATGTTCTTGTAAAGTCACAAACTAGGTTAAGATCCCTAGAGCGAGTGACTCTTGTGTCATTTGACTTGCAGATGTGCAGCATTTCCATTAGGGCAGGGTTGGAGATTGCCATGTAGACTCGGCACAAGTCACCCCTCAGCAGCCTGTAAGATACAGTGTAAAGTGACCGGGCTTTCAGCCTGTCCATGTAGCTCATGGTGATTTGGAGTTCCTGTATTTTCTTGGTGAGAAACCTCTGAGGTCTCTCCAGATGCTGCAGGTGTGTCTGGTGAGGTACATGCAAAAGGGTGCACTATACTCTATTAGTGGCCTGATGAGGGTTGACTACAGTGGAGTTATAATATCCATTGACCTGTATGCTATGCCCTTGCTTATGAGGTGCACTATGTAGAAGGCTTTCCTTAACACTGTGGAAACTTGGTGGTCAAAGGTCAGATTGCTATCAACCTGTGTTTCCAAGTCAAGCATCACTGGGTTGGAACTGAAGAGGGTGCTGTTAGTATTATAATTTGTAGGAAATTCTGTTTTGGCAAAGGGAGTAATAGTGCATTGTTTTGCATTTAGTTTTAGACCATGGCTTTGGCACTAGTCATGTGTTTGTGCTGGCCATTCTCCTTTTTCCCCCATTCTTGTTATATGTTGACATTTTGGGGGGGACTCGGTGATTGCTCCCAGTTTGCAATCATCAGTGAACTTGGTGAGCCAAAGGCTGGACTGAACTTCTGATAGGATTGTAGAATACCGGAATGAACTGGAAATAACTGGAAGAACCTGGAATCAAACTGGAATGAATGTTTTTATTTAATTACTGAAACTTGTGCTGATCAAGTGCCAGTCTCTCCCTTATATTCCAAATTGTCTTGTACTTTTCAGAATAAAGTCTACAAACCTTGTATTTTGGTTAAATTTGTTTTATTATGTACATTGGAGGTAGATAGCAGTAATATCCAAATCAAATCTTGTTGTCCTTACCTTCTGCTGTCATTATACTGGCCATAAATTCTGTACTCAGAAATGTTCTGTTTCCAATAATAGTGCTGATAATTATGTCAGTAGCTCCTGCACTCATATTCTGATAATTATGTCTCCAGCTTCTGCACTCATATTTGTTCCTCCTATAATAATAATAATCTGGAATGCTGAACATTTGGCCTGACTTCTGCATGGACTCTCGAGTGTCTGTACTTTACTTCTGAGGACTGCACTGTAATGACTTTCTGCCTATCAGTCCAAACAAACTAACTTAACTGTCTGAAGTATCTTCTAATAATACCAAAACCCTGTAAATTTCCACATGCCTCTTTAACCTTGGCTCCCAAGCCTTGTACCATACAAACAAAATGCGTTTGTGCTCAATGTTCTGCATATTCTGTTCTTATCAGTATACTTTAAGATTAAGATCATTTTCACTGATTGAAGTGCAGTTATTGAAACTGTATGCCGTCTGTGAAGGCCTGCTTTAATATGGCAGCATTTCCAGACTTATGCAAGAATATTGTATTTCACACATATTATATGAAACCTGATCTTTCAGTGCACACTGCAGCTCTTAGGATAGTAACCCATGTTTCCATCTTGCCTTTAAAATCTACATCATCTACTACAAGGCTGTCAGTTATTGGAGGGCCCACATTTTGCCTCTCAGTAGTCATCTTGGGATTGATATTTCCATTTCTCTCCTTGTGAGAGAAGATGCACAGGTATGTTATTTACTGGGGACTGCTGTTCACTGGAAAGTCTAATAACTGCTTCATAGGTGCCAGCTTGGAATTTGTGCTTATATTTTGTTCCTAGTGAGAGAAAGACTAGAGTGCATAGATTCCTGACTGTTTCTGGTCAGAAACTTAGTGTCTGTGCTTGACCTTCAGGATTGGTCTGGCTGTTGTTCAAGGCATCTATCAGGAAAGGCTACAACAAGCCCACAAACCCTTACATCATCTGGGGAAAGACTGTGCAACTTTGGGAAGAAACTGGAATGAGGCTGAGGTCTTGCTCTTTAACCTTGTGCATTGTAACAGAGAAAAAATATTGTCCTAACTCTCTAATGCAGTGCCATCTTTAAGTATAGTGACAAACTTTAAATTCCAAGCCTAAACTTAGTAGAATACATGAATCAACTGTAGGTCTAATACACCCAGCCATTTAGCACATACCCACTCAATCCTGTGGTTCACAACTGTCCAATATGAAAGTCAGAAAAATGCAGCAGCATAATATTTAACAGGCTCATTTAATTACACACATTATCATATAAGCTGTTAAAATCATATATCATATATGCTGCACCTCAGAAAATCCAAATCCCATCGAGCTACGCGCTCGAGAGACTTGAACCTCAGCACTGAAATAAATAGGACATGCTCGAGGGACAGATTCATAACCCAGAGGCTCCCTTCACTCTGGAATAAAATCCCAGTCCAGGTTAGGCAGAGTCCCTCATTGACTCTCTTCAAGAGGAATCGTGATGAGTGGACGGGAGATCATAGGTTTACCCCGGGTATCACTTCTGTGTCACTGGTAGACAGAGGCACGGTATACCAACCTCAAAAAAGGGCATAGCAAAATTAATTTAAAATGGGTCACGAAAGCCAAACACACTCTGGCTAGGCTTATAAATGCCCTAGGGCAGATAGCCTGGTATGAACCTATGAACCTATAAAATACTAATCATTGTCATAGCTTTGCAGTCAGCAAAGAGTTCAAGCATTTATGAAGTATGAAACTTCCTTTAACTTAACCCTTATTCAATCTGCCTTTATTTATTTAATTTATTCATTTATTGATTTGTTTATTTATTAACATCAACACCAGGATAAATTATATCCCTAACTGTGGACAAATACCTACACATACCTTACATCTCTTTACTATCCCTTCTTCACTCAGTTTCTTATTTTTATCAATTTCTGTTCCCACTTTTTCTCCAAATATACCATAAGCCTGCTTTCATCTCACTTTTGTATTGCAAGTCCTGTTTGTATTAGACTAACTTACCTTTAATTTGTCTATAAGCTGGCTAAAATTTCTCTATCTTAGTCCTATAACTTCTATTCATTCTTAACCAGTGTTTCATATTATGTCTAATTTGATACAATTATTTAAACTGTGTTTGCTATTTGTAATTTTAAAGACTGTAAAATTATTATTCTTAAAATGTGTTGTAATACTTGGGAGCTTTTCTCTGCTGAAAATGGGCTCCTACCAAGTCAAACTTTCCCAGTAATCAAATGAAAAATAAATAAATGAATAATAAACCTTTATAATTTGTAATCTTTTTTCATCATGACCATATGCATATAGATATCATTGCTGCACCCCTTCCAGGCATAACGATTCATCTTTTCTGTCTAGTGTAGTTAAGTGATCATTGTTGTGTCTTTTGGCTTTTCCTGGTTAGGGGCCGCCACAGTGGAACTCCGGTCCGCTAATGATTGGCAGTAGATTTTTAAGTGCCGGGTTGCCGGCTCTGATGCACAACCTTCAATGAAGGTACGCCCATTCACACATGTCTCCACAGAGAAGACACTCTAGCTGAGAATCGAACGGAACAATGTCTTACTTTGAGGCAACAACACTACCATTACAATATCAAATTCAAGAGCTTTTCTGATGAATTGCTGCATGTTATCATTCCTTACTCAGAGCTTGGTATTAGTGACCAGCGTTAACCACAGTCTCCTTAACAGTATTAAATCACACAGATCTCACCCTTCACTTTCATCACTTGGGCCATTTTCCATAACTTGCATCACAACAACAATAATTTTTAATGTTTCTTCTGAGTGACCATTACAATTATTTCTTTCCATCACATAACTAACAAAAAAATAAGTTACCAGTGCGTCACCTTCCCCTTGTTTGGACTTGGGCTCCTGATCAGGTCCCATTTTCACAATTTCTTGGCCATCACTACCTTTCCCAGGATCTGAAACTGCTGATTCCTCCCTCACATAGTTAAAAGTAGATGGAAGTCCTTTCAAATTTGAGTGTGACTCCAACCAGCGAATGAATTTATTGGATTAAGTACTTTCATCTAAAACAGACAAAGAAATCCATGAGAATCTGAATCATACAGCAAATGCTTCTGGTCAAAAGCTAAACAGTCATGCAATTAAACAGCATATCAGCTGATCATACTGTTCATTATTTATTTGCATTTGTTTAGCGGGAAGGTCCAGCTGGGTCAGAAGTGCCCATTTTCAGTGGAATTCTGAGGAGAAAAGCTCCACATATAAGATATTTCACATACAATACATAATTTACATTAATAAAGACATTTAGTACCTATTGGCAGCTTATACAATTGGTGAAAAAAAAAGTATATAAGAAATCATTCTCAAATCAAAGATATTATTCAAGCAATACAGAGTATATACATGAGAACCATCCTTCTCAACTGTACAGTTTTTCGCAGAATGTCCAGATTTTTGCCTAATATTGTTGGTCCATTTTTCATAAAATTGCCATTTTCTGACAAATTAGTGGCAACTCTTTAAAGATTGAAGTCAGAAAATGAAGACAGACATTTGAGTTTCAGACTTCATGCCCTTCAGAAAATTCATGCTAATGTAAAACCTATTATTCTATCAACTGTCTAAGTTTGTAGGAGTGATATTTAAAAATTGTTCCTATTTTTGGGCTTTTGTTCCACTTTTACTTATGGCTTTGTGCAGATTTCTTGCTCTAAGAGGTTGAGATGTATGTTGAGAACATTCCATATGAGTAGGTTTCAGTTAGCTATTTATATAGAACACTTCATCCAGTGGGTACAAAGATATAGGAATTAGAGACTAGGTACTTAAACTTTTCACACTTTTAGGAGGTGTAATAGCAGAGCGATAGGCTATACGAGTCCTGTTGCAGGAATAAGCAAAGTCGGTGGGTATTGTTGCAGTATAAGTGGTGGTATGATGTTAAGGTAGGCTGCAAGAATGCCTGAATGGTCTCTCCTGCTTCATTGGTAGGTCTATAAGGGTTAGGAAGAGAAGGAAGTAGACAGGAGGGATCAGTGGTAGGACAATGAGGGTTAGTAGAAGAGGGAAGTGGACAGGATGGAGAGGCGGAGTAAGTAAAAAGACAGGTGGGTGTGAAAGGAGGATGCCAGAGTAGTCAAGTGGAGGTGAGAATAGTTGTGATGGTTGGAAGTTAGAATATATGAGATGTGGTGTTAGCACATGTGCACAGCCAAGATGAGGAGAGGTGTTGTTTCAGAGATGTCTTGAAGAGGGTTACTGAGTCGGTGGATCTAAGTGTTGGGGGAAGGAGTTCCAAAGTTTTGCGATGGGAAAGGAGTAAAGCATCTGGCCAGCTGAAAGTTTGGGTTTTTCTACATTTATGAGCATTTGGTTGTTGGATCGGAGTGGTCTATTAGGATGGTATAAAGTAAAGATAGAGAAGGGCACGTGGATGGATTATGAATGAGTTTGTGAGCTGTAGTTGGTTGGATAAAGGTGAGATAGTTGGGGAGTTCAAGCCATTTTAGGTTGCATAATGATAAGCAGTGGTGGGATGAGTAGGAGGCATTAGTTACAAACTTAGCAATTTTGTTGTAGCATAAGTCTAGTTTGGACTTTGGAGAGGACTGAATGTTGGTGAGGAGGGGGGCACCATATAAAAGAGAGGGTAATGCTAAAGAAGAGGCAAGGAAAAGTTGGGCTGATGTACTGAGTAGATGTTTGTGTCAGTAGAGAGTGCCAAGGTTTTGATGTGTCTTTTTGATATTGGACTGGATGCGCACCATCTGACCTTTAATATTTGCCTTTTTATGACTGATGGGGTGACAGCTCCCAAAATGGAAATGGGCATTTAAAAAAACAACTGCAACAACTGGAAAGGCCACAGAAATATCTCACTAAAAGAATCACAGGCCTAAAGCAGATGCCCTATGCTGACCACCTTAAAAAACTCCAGCTATACTCTAGTACATATCGTCTGCTTAACATACAAGGCCATGCCAAATACAGAGCTGTTGGACATGCTACACTTAAATAAATCTCAATCCCTCAGAGTCGCATGCTCCAGGGATCTAAACCTCACCATCGCAATAAATAAAATATGCTGGAGTGATAGGTTCATGACCTAGAGACTCCTCAGACTCTGGAATAGACTGCCCATACATATCAAGCAGAGCACCTCTTTGGCTCTCTTCAAAAGGAACCTTGATGATTGGATGGGAGAAAGGAAATTCACCCCAGGGATCATGTCAGTCTCCCTGTTACACAGGGGTCCAGGGAAGTAAATAGTGTGGGAAGAAATAGACAGGGAATTGTTATGACTAGGCTTGTATAGGCCCTAGGGCTGATAGCCTAGTACCAACCTATGAACCTAAAAAAATGAATTTTCAAAAAATGATGAAACCAAAAAAAAGATTCTTTCTGTCATTAAAAACAGTGATAGCCAAAATGTCAGTTGTTTCATGCTCAATATTGTGTGCAAACTTTTAAGAGCTGTGTTACTGATATAGTTAATAACATATTCGAGGAAGGTAACATCTCCTGTCCAAGAAATTATGATGTCATCTAAAAATTGGAGATAGAAAGGCCTATGCTTCCTGAATACTGAGTTTAAAATAAGTGATCTCTTAGTGCCTCAAAATAAAATTAGCATAAATTGTGGCTGCTGCTGCAGCACCCATGGCGACACCTGAGAGCTGTTGAAAGTTTTCACCTTTAAAATAAAAATAATTATTCCTTAAAATTACTACTATAAATTCAGTAAATAATCTGATGTGTCAGTTTGCTAAATAATTTAACCCTACCAACATGCCATTAAACCACTGACTTCCAGTAGTGTGAGGTATTACAGTGAACAGATCTAAGACATTGATAGTGACAAAAATTTTACGGTACGTCATATCCATTAATCTACCTAAAATATGCCAGGAATCTTTCAAAATGTGCTCACATGTTGCAACTTTTTAATTTTTTTTTGTCAACATAAATTGCTAGTGGTTCTGTAACAGACCCACCTGCTACTACTACTGGTCTTAGTGGAGGATTTGAAATCTTTTAGTGCATTTTCGGAATGCCAAAGATGGTATGAACCATTTGTTTATGCACATATAAAATAATAAGACTCTTGTGCTGAAATCCCACCTTGTAACAACAAATCATTAAGAAGACATTTGACTTTATCATAAGTAATATTCAATTCATTTATAGAAACACTCATAAGGTGTCTAGTAACAAGCTCATCATTTAGGCAGAGTAAATATTTAAATCCATTAGTACAATGCCCCCTCTTTCATCTGGCTTCAAAATCTTAATTGTCCCTCCCTAAATTAAATAGCACAGTTCTTTCTTCAGGCCTCAGATTAGGAAACATTTTTGTTTGTGGGTGTGTGTGTGTTACAAAACCAGCCTAATTTCATGTTTAGAGTACCTTTCAAAACTGGCACATGAAGGGTGTAAAGGGGATTGAAAATATTTTTTCTTGCGAGTGTAGGCCGATGTCTCATGTGTGGGGTGTCACCAAACAACATTGCTAGATTCAGCATATGAGTGAATAATTTTAATTTAATCAAAGTCTGCGAAATGTCTGTCCTTCTAATGGGGACAAAGGTAAAAACTTGTGCACAAGCTGACCAGGTTCCTGAATCCATATATATGGTTTGAAATAAAACCTACACCACCTAAAAAGAGGAATACCTACTCCCCTTGATTACTGAAGTCCGTGGATTCCTCTCCAGCAACTGTGTTATTAAATCAAAGCAAAGTCCCTGAATCCATATATATGGTTTGAAATAAAACCTACACCACCTAAAAAGAGGAATACCTACTCCCCTTGATTACTGAAGTCCGCGGATTCCTCTCCAACAACTGTGCTATTAAATCAGAGCAAAGTCCCTGAATCCATATATATGGTTTGAAATAAAACCTACACCACCTAAAAAGAGGAATACCTACTCCCCTTGATTACTGAAGTCCGCGGATTCCTCTCCAGCAACTGTGCTATTAAATCAGAGCAAAGTATGTGTCAAGTATATAGATTTTAAGGTGTCCTCCTAGCCTATTAGTGAGTATCTACATTGTAAGGTACCTGGTCAGCCATAACATATCTCTGTACACCCCACCTCTTACCCCCTCCTCACTCACTACCTGTCGAGACTCGTTCCTTGTTACCTACTTAAGTATCACTTGATTAGCCCTGATCACTTTTAGCCCCTATCTCCCCTCTCAAGCTCATATCTCCCCTCCCAAGCTACTACTAGTCTAACCCCAACTCCTGATCACTTTCTGTTCTCTCTCCTTACTCTGTCTTCTTACTGCAACATAGCCTCTCCCCACCACTCACCTCTATGTGTACACTCCCCTCATTCTATACTTCCTCGCCACACCAACTCTCATCTACTCTACTTCCCCCACTCATCTCTTCATCCTAACAAATAGCCCTGTAACTATACTTCCCCCTCTCTCTAGTCTTATATTTTATTCTGTTCCTGCTAGTGGATTCCTTCAGAGCTCTGTGCATAAAATGTTAAATCATACCCACTATTTCTAGACACTAAAGAGCTCGGCCCTGCTGAAAAGCCTTTCTCTGATTGTTTCTTTTTCTTCTCTCACTGTGCCTCTTCCAGTACTACCCCGCTCCGTTCGCTACGCTCACTTCACTCCCCTACCCTACCCCCTTTCCCACCCACCCCTAGGGCTCCCAACCTTATACTTCTAGACCACACCCCCATCAATTCTCACCCCCAATTATCCTATTACATCACTCCATTCAACTATAACACATATTTCAACCACCAAACCTCCTAGCAATCGAGCACAACATTTATCACTACCACCACACCCACAACATCTCCACCCTAACCTACTCACCAATCTTACTTCCAAAGCAACTTTATCCTCACTCTAATTCAAACATGTATTGCATACAACACCCCCTTCTCCATAAACTTTTATTTTATCAAGCAACTATCCCCATCCTACTTCTACTCTCTATACTCTCTTCATATCACACCCATCTTACTATCACTTTTCCACCCCCATGGCAAACCCAACCCATAACTTACCACACACAACTTCTAAACTCTCCTATTACAACCCCCAACTCTACATCCTTTCTAACCCCATCTCTCTATTATAACAAATTAGCAATAAAACCTTACACCCATACCTCACTCAAGTTATCTAAAATTCTGAATAAACTCACCAAACTATACTTAAACTTACTCCTAAAACTCTCCTGCTGTGGAGACATTCACCCAAATCCTGGCCCTACTTCAACAGAAGAAGCCAAAATAAAGCTACCAACTCCCATTTCTTCAAGCCCAAAGCATCTCTCCTCCTCCTAAATATCAATGCAAGAAGCATACTAAACAAAATACATGACCTGCATGCCTTGTTAGCACTATACAAACCTGACATAGTGGTACTAACAGAAACATGGCTTAAACCTGATCACCACAATAATGAGATCATAGCCCCAGGTTATGATATCTTGCGTAAAGACAGGAAAGGTAAAAAGGGTGGTGGTGTAGCAATTCTATTCCAAAGCCACCTCTCATTAGAACTACTTGACTATAATAATGAAGAAATCAACAACATAGAACTTATCCTAGCGAAATTTAAATTAAACCCAAACAAACAAATAATCATCGCAGGGGCATATATACCCCCAGGTAACAACAATCCCATTATGGAAAACATGTTAAGTTGGTTGTCACTCTCACTCCCTTACGAAACAATACTACTAGGTGACTTTAACATAGATTGGGCCAACTGCTCCAAAGATTATCCCTCAGAGCACATCAACCTTTATGGGTTCTCCCAAATAATCACAACCCCCACTAGGACAGACAAAACAACCAAAGGTCAATCCATTTTGGATTGGATTCTGGTATCTCACCCCACTTTTGTACATCAATCTGGCTGTTTACCTGACAGTCTAAGTGATCATCAACCCACCTACCTAATAAGGAGCAAGACCCAACACCTACCCAACCTACCTCTACTAAAAATAATACGTAATAAAAAAAGCTTCAGAGCCAATGACTTTAATAAAGCACTAAATTGCTGCAACTGGCTCCCTCTTAAACAACTACCTCTCAACGAAGCTGTACAATACTTTAACTCTACCTTCCTACATATCCTAGACCATCATGCCCCTACTAGATCCATCAGGACAAAAACCCACCAAGCCCCATGGCTCACCAAAGAGACAAAAAAGATAATGATAGAAAGGGACAAACTCTGGATAGCTTCCCACAAAGATTCTAACACTATCCTAAGGTCAAAGTATACAGAACTACGTAATTTAGCCAAGAGACTAACTAAACTAGACAAGTCTAACTATTACAAAAACCTACAGGATAAATATAGCCATAATCCACATAAATTCTGGACCTCCATTAATAGACTACTTCACCCTGGAAAAGCATCCACTCCCACCCCTGTACTGCCAAACAACCAAGATGATATTCCCACTCAATTTAATAAATTCTTTACAGAAACAGTTCAAAATCTAGCCAATACCCAGAAAAATAATGACACCCCTATGCAATCTTCTACCGCATATAACAATCATACAAAAAATAATTTCTCTACCTTTTCCCTACAACCAGTGTCCACTAAAATGGTTGCAAACCTCCTTAGGAAGCTAAAACCAACTACACTAGCTGCTGATAAACTCCCTGATGATTTCCTTCAGATAGCAGCAGACACCATATCCTACCCAGTGTCAATTCTTATTAATAGATCAATCTCAGAACACAAAGTTCCCACCCACTGGAAAATCTCCCATATTGTCCCTCTGCATAAAGGTGGCAACTCCTTAGAGCTAACCAACTATCGTCCAATTGCCATACTATCACCCTTATCAAAAATTCTAGAAAGAGTTGTCCACTTGCAACTAATGCAATATCTTCAACAAAATAAACTACTATCCAACTCACAACATGGCTTCAGACCCTCCCACAGCACAACCACTGCCCTTCTATCCTATACCAATACAGTCAATCACTTTAGAAACCAAGGTCTTTTCGTATCTTCCATCTTCCTCGACTTATCAAAAGCCTTTGACATGGTTAACCACAATCTGCTCCTCAATACTCTATCTAGTCTCAATATTTGCCCCTCCACCATACTCTGGTTCAGCAGCTATTTATCAGAACGCCAACAAGCAGTTCTCTGGCAAGAAAATCTGTCCCCCCTCTTACCGGTTTCCATAGGAGTCCCTCAGGGATCAATCCTTGGTCCACTGCTATTCTCCCTCTTCACTAATGACATTTCTTCTTCACTACCCACTGCTACAGTAGTTCAGTATGCTGATGACACCACCATAACCTGTGTTGCCACCAGCATTAAGGAACTACACACCATCACCCAATACAACTTTACCCTAGCAGAAACCTGGTTTACTAAAATACAACTTCTTCTCAACCCAAAGAAAATCAAACTAATAATATTCACCCCTGGCAGATCATCCAACTCTGACTATAACCTCACTATAAACTCCAAAAACAATATTCAAATCACACCAACCAACCACACCAAACTACTAGGAGTTGACATTGATAACCACCTAAAGTATGATATCCATATAGCACAAACCATCAAAAAGGTCAACCGAAAACTGGGTCTACTCTATAGAAATAAAAAGTTCATGACTATTCAGACCAAAGCCACTATTGCAAGAAGCCATCTCCTCTCTATCCTTCTCTATGCTTCCCCTGTCTTAACTAACCTTCACCGGACCGAACTTCACAAAATGGAATCATGCTACAACAAAATTGCCAAATTTGCAACAGACTCCTCAAACAGATCCCATCACTGTCTTTCCCTAATGCAACTCAAGTGGCTGGAACTTCCTCAGCTACTTAGACTCAATCAAGCCATAGTTGCACATAAACTCTACTACTACCCTGAAAAAACACCTGCCCTCCAGCAACTAATTAAGCCCTACACCACCACTAGAGCCCTGAGATCTAGCAACCAAAATCTCATTCAAGTAATTAGACATAAAATGAAGCAGGTAAATCTCTCTTTGCCTGCACAACAGCACAAACCTGGAACTCACTCCCAAACAATATAACCAGCACTACTTCTTGCACCCATTTCAAACACCTCTTGAAATCCTACTATTCTAACATCTGGCTCTGCTCTTGCTATACCCCAGGGTAGCATCATCTATGCTCAGTTGCATGGACTATGCTACACTACAACATTTTCCTTTACTGAGCTCTACTGCTATCCCACAGATTCATCCTAACATTTCATTAATCTATAAGCAGTAAACATTCCAAAACTTGTACTATTCTGTACCATATCCCTTACCTGAAAAACACTCTAATCTGTTTCTAGACTAACACAATACCTAACGGAGATTATCTTACTCTCAGCCTACCTATACCTTTACCCTATTTTATGCCACTATGGGCATTTATTTACTTCTGAGTTATACTGAAGCATAAATGTATTACAACTTTATATCTACTAATATTTTGAAGGGAAAAAAAATAAATAAATAAATATTTATATATATTTGTATTATTTGTCCTACTTGTATATTCTACTACAGTACTGACTGTATATTCTTCTAGTTATTACACGCCATGTAAATGGTCCTCTGTACTGCTTATAAATGTTAAGAATTGCTTTGTACTGTTTTCATCTAATATTGTATTGTATCATGGAACTTTTCTCCCCGGGCCTCCGCTGAAAATGGACCTGTGTCCAGTCGGACTTTCCCGGTTAACAAAAATAAAATAAATACAAATAAAAATAAAAATAAATAAAAATGACTAAAATTATACATTTCAACATTACTAGTGAAGGGCACAGTACCTTCAATAGTGTTGTCAAAGTTACTCTCATGAACATCAGCACTGGCTGTAGAAACATCCAGTGAGATTTTACCTTTTCCTTTCCCTCCGATTCATGTTGAGTTCTAAGGTTTGTTTCTGTTCACTATATTATATAAGTTGTCCAGTCTGTCCTGTATTCTCTTCAATCACCTTATGGGGATATGGTCCAAAGAAAATCCCATTTTGGTCTTGAGCAGGAAAGTCAGATTCCTAATGTGTCACTTGTTTGTTTTCCACATCCATGTCAGGGAACTGATGGTGTCTTTTTGGATTCTTTCCCTGGTGGTAGGGGGGGTATTCCTTTTTCCTCATAATTAACTCTGTCCCATTTTAATTTATATTCCTTTCTTTCCTTTGCCATCTTACTTTGTTTTTCTGCCTTGTCAAATATTTTTTATATTCTTTTCATAATTATAAAAAAGTAAATACTTAGTAATGGAGTTTATTAATTTTTTATTTAATTTGAAGTAGAAACCAGAAGTCTGTCATTCTTAAGTATTCCCATCAGTTCACTGCATGTTTTGTCAAATAAGTGTAACAGCTGAGTATGTACAACTGAATTTGGTTAAAGACCATTTGGAAATTGTTAGTCATAAGCATTTTTGTACATATTTAATACATAGTTTGCAGCTTGACAATTTATATTTTGAACAATAATATTTGATAAGCTTGCTTTCCAGAACTTTAAGCTGATTTGATCACAGGACTATGTCTAGCTTTTAAATAGAAGTATTTGCTGAATGATTCAGACTTTGCTGAAGTCCTTTATATTTTTTGTTTGAAAATACTCTAACAAATTCATTCTCTGGCTGGAATGGTCCTTTTATTTTTACATTTTGCTTTCATTGGAATGAAAGTTTGTAAGTGTCTGCTTGTTTTGTTATAAAGGTAAAACAATGGATTCCTAATAAAAGCAAGATAAAAGCACCCTGACCACAAGTGGCAGCTTGTACCTTAGCTTATGCAATATGCACTCATTAATAACAGCTGAAAACAGAGCTTTTTGTTGCATATTAGTATCTGAAAAATCATGCACCACCAGTCCTGGTCTTCCTTCCACTGTTTTTTTTTTTGCTGTTTTTTTTTTCCCAGGCTGCCACAGATATGACTGAACTTTCTTCTTTCCATGTCCTTTAATGAATTGTACCAGAGTCGCTGAGTCACCCATATACCCTGTCCACTGCAACTTGCCATACCATTCTCGAGTCCCGTTGACCTCTTAGAAATTTTACTACAGTGTTCCATCTTTGTTTTTAACACATTTCAGGTAATTAAGTCCTCTTTTACATTCCAGTACAATACAGAGCCTCAAGTTCCACCTCCATGCCTGAACTTTGAAAGTTATGTACTTCTGATCAATATGCACGGTTTAACTAGTTAATTCCACTGATTTTCCATGTGTTTGTGATTCTCTGCTACAAACATCGTCTTCCCTTTTTCTCAATTTTGATGACAGTATCCTGCACATGATCAATAAATCAATTATTTTAACAAAAATGCACATTGAGCAATGCTATTTAAGTCAAAAATTTCCCCATGAGGTACAACACATCCTCTTGCATCCACTTTTAGGCCAGTCCTATGATTGGTCACAATACATGGAGAATAAGATTTAGAAATGCCATTGATAAACAAACCTGGACATAAAATGTATGCAAGTTCAGCTAAGACAATGTAGAAAGCAATGCCTACACCATTGAAAGATATATGATAATGTTTTTGAGAGTTGCACTCATTTTGCCCTGTGTGTTGCACATTGGCAAATGTGTACACTACAAGAACATCAAAGACCTTTCTTAATTCAGTCTACATCCAAGAGACTCCGAATATTATAATAAATGCATATCTCTTTAGCACTATGAAATAAAACGATCATCCCATTACAATGTGCAAAATCATTGACAACCAGATGCAACAACAGACTGATGAAGACTGGCATTATAAACAGAGCAATAGGGCGATGACTTTCACTTAGGAAATTATTATAATAATATTATGAGAGCAGTAAAAGACAAAAATTGATTTTTTCACACAGAAAATGCCTATAATGTACTAAAAAAAAAGCAGTATTTTAAATGTTGCATAACAATGCATACATGTGTTGTATCTTTTAAGAATATCTTGGAGATGCAAAGCCTTTAATACTTTAGAGCCATGTTTGGTTGTTGTGCATAAAATGCATCCTGTTCACAGCTCCCATATATATCATGCTTGCTTCTGTTACTATGTAGAAAGATAAATGTTCAGTATGAATGCTAAATGGAGATGTAACCATGTGTTGTAATGCTCCACAGATTCATATCTATTTATGTTATGTGCTGCATAGATGAGAACATGTGCTTGTTGTACTATTTTAGCAATGTATAATGTTTTAACAAAGTTATTTAGCTAGCCAGCTATGTAAGTAGTGGATTAAGGCTCATCAGAAATATGTGGTTCTCACATGCCTCATATTAGGGCAGTAACTGCTAACGAAGTTCTTAAAACAGTGGTCCTAAAGTTATTCTATATACAAATGCAAGTGTTATGTATGCATATAGTTAAGCACCTTTTCCCTAATGTAACACTTGTATATCTGAAGTGTCAGAAAGTGAATACCTTTGGGCATCAAAATAGGTACTTTTTCTTGTACTAATAGCCCGAAGCAGAATGAGTATTTTTGTGTCTGTAGGGCTTCAAAGTCAAATGCAAAGAAATAATAATAGCATTGACAGACAGCTTTATAATACACACACACACACACACACACACACACACACACACACACACACACACACACACGCACTTACTTAGTAGGGAAGTATGTGTACATAAAAATATATAACGGTCTCTCACTCTGCTGAATCAGCAGCTGATCTGATCAATTAAGTGAGTTATTCAAATAACATTGAGTGTTCCATCCACTGAAATGTTGAAGATTTCATAGGAGCAGAACATTGCATACATGCAGGTAAGATAAGTGTGGGTTTGTGAAACTAATGTCATCACTTTCAAATATTCTGAAGGTTTCAGCATTGGATGGTGGGTGCGTTTGCTAGTTGAGGAAAGTTACAGTT